>NW_024880269.1:0-25002 GCF_900700415.2 Clupea harengus
TTAAACTGATAGATAGCTCGATGTCCGGCAAAAATGATCACCACATTATATCAGGTCACCAATACGACAAAATGCTTAAATATGACTAAGATATTGTGCAACTGAGTACTAGTGCGCATCCGTAACTGGTTTACTTATGTTGGAAAGAGATTAAACGCCTACCCGTGGGGAAAACAAATACCTGTCACCATAGTTACCCATTCGCTTAAGGGGCAGGGCAGGTATACACCCACGGACATGGCCTCGCGCAATCCGGACACGGACGTACGCATGGCTGTCTCCTACGTTTTCACGCTTTTCTGCTGTTGCATACGTGTAATAATAATAGCCTAACTTTGACGTTCACCTGCACCTCAACAGAATTTACAGCACAGCCATCTGAACACTTAAAACTAACCATAACAAGAAATACATTTACCTGTATCAACACAGGATTTACAGCGCAGGTATAGTGTATTAAAGCCAAAAGCTCATAGGCTTAACAAGAAATAAATGCACCTGTTAACAACAGGATTTACAGGTAGGCCCACACGATAATACATCACTGCTATATTAAAATACTGTTGCTAGTAATCTAATCAGATATGATTCGCTGAAGCAAGAAATAAACGAAACCTTATTTTTTATCAGCCTATCTCCCGTAGTTTTATTCCCAGAGAGCAAACATGCTGATGGAAATGCGCATCTGTACAGCATGTTGATTTGCATGAAAGCATATGCTAAATGAATAAACAGTCTAAATAAATCTTGTTTTCTTTTGACCCTGCACCAGTGTTTTAAAAAATGTGCATGCACGTGCGCAGTCAAGGCGCACAAGTCCAGGCGGACACAACATTTTGGTGCTGTGCGTGATGACAGATTTGAGACATGCGAACCGTGTGAGCAGCGCCATGCGCTGACCGTATCCGTGAGAGTAAATTTATATACGGGAGTATAATAATAATAATAGCAATGATGTTATTTGTAATGCTATTACAATTAATTCTAATAATAGTATTAATCTTTATTTATAGAATCCATGTTACAAAGTGCTTCACAGAGGTAGCAAAATAAAACAGATCATAAAATCATCAGGTCACAAAACAATGAGGTATAAAAACTCAATACAGTGGTACACCAATGCAGAGTAAAAACTTTTTCAGAGGAAATAAAAGAATAAACAATCAGGAAAGGCTCTCTTATAAAAGTGTGTTTTAAGAAGGGACTTAAAGGAAGTCACTGACTCAGCCAAACTGATTTCCTCAGTCCGATCATTCCAGAGCTTCTGGGCCTTGTCTGCAAATGCTTTGTCCCCTTTAGTTTTCAGACGGGCCTCTAGAGTAGACAAAATACTTCCGCCCGAGGATTAAGTTGGGTTAAGTTGATGGGCAGAAATAAGTTCTAAAATTCTATTCTCGCACCCTTAACTATGCTGTTATAGTGTAATAATAATGTGTCATATAATATTGTAGTGTGGTTGGAGACCAGACTTTTTCCATCTGCGCTCTGCTTTACCAAATTCCCTTTTACATTTACATTTACATTGAGTCATTTAGCAGACGCTTTTGTCCAAAGCGACGTACAAGGGGAGACACCCAGTTATTTTACAATAGCGAATATTGTTGTTTATCCGAGGCTGCCTTTTTCTGAGGACTTCGACTTAATCTAATATCAACTGCAATAATAATTAGTGAAGACAAGCAGATCTAATTGAAACAGTCCGACAGATATTGGTGTGGGAATATTCAGACAGATGTAGACTTAGACTATTAAAATTAACTTTTGAACGTTGAGACGCTTTGCTCCATGGAGATGCAAGTGCAGAAGAAACGGGGTGTCATAGTGTTAATAACAGGTGGTTATTTAAAACAAAGTCTACCTTTGTGATCAGATACAGTCAAATCCAGTCATTTTACATCCAATATTTGTACACCCACTTGCCGCCTACATTGACTCTGTGCGCATTTCCACAATGGTGTAAATCCTTAAAAACCCCGGTGCCAGGGGAAAAGCCTCGGACTCTAATGTGGCTGGACTGGGGCCATGACAGGGCCGAATCGAGACTCAAACAAGCTTTTTTTCTTTGCGGGGAAATTATGGAAATGTTGGTTGTACTATAATAGTAGCCGGATTAAGTTGGATAATTTAGGCTGTTTGGCTAGCCAGCCATTTCAGGAAAAGCGTTTAATTTGGACCTACTGCTCTATCGCTAGAGGGAGCACCACGTTTACTGACTGGACATTTGTAGACCCCTGTCGCTATTGGGATGAATAGCGAAGAGGACATAGCCTACTACACCCAGAGTGTTGCCCTGAGTGGGCACCTTGTCATAGCATCATGCCGCATGACAGGGGTGCATATGGACAAATTGACCTTACTTCCGTAGTTTAACTTAGCTAAGCTACCTGAACGAAAGAGGGTGTCGCATGATTTTTTTTTATTTTGTTTTCATGAGTGAGCAAGCGTTCGCGTTCACGTTCACGTCTTTGATAACCCCGCACCATAAGGTGTAACGCGCATATAACCAAAAGCTGAGGCTTTTGTTGAAATAAATACCATCTTAAAACGTATTTATCATACTATTATCATACTAAATTACTCGCTGAGACCTCTACAGTCTTGACACTGTCTTTCAACGCGACTGTGTATTAGGCTGGGATGTTAACGTACATTTTCTGTACTGGATAAATCCCTCTGATGTCATTCTTGCTCAGTCTCGCCCATAGGGAAATCTAGAGCTCTGGGCAGTTTCAGGCAAAGGTCTGAGGTGGACGTGAAGGAGAGGAACGGACACGGTAAACTTAAACTCTTTGTTCCAACTTCTATATGCAACTTAATTAGGCTGTGTTTAAAAAAATAACTCTTTGTTGTAGTGTTTTTTACGGTCTTTACACCACACGTTTAACTTTTCCGTTGTCTGTCGCCTGCTAACGTTAGCCTATTACTTTTACTGCCTTGCAATAATGTTAGTTTGGGCAAATCCACTAAAGGTTGCCTGTAGAAGTGTTAGAACAGGACAAACATTTTGGTAATTTAATTATTGTGTATTTGTATTAATCTGGAGTATCCCTTCGATATTGTGGTGGAATTTCAGTTGAAATAGAGTACACATGATCTGTCTTTTCATGTGAATAATTAAACTGATCTGATTTGGTCCATTCTCGTTAGCACATTTATCTTGTCTAATGTGTTGCAGCCCTCCACCACTCTTCAAAGTAGATGTGTAAAGAAGCAATGGCTAAAGAAACAACACTAAAGTGAGATTTGCATAGATTGGCTCATCTTTAAAAGTGGAACTTCACATTCTTCCATGGGACAAATTCCTTGGTTTTAATTTATAAAATTATATCTTCTGCTTTGTCAGAAGATCCTACCATGACCTCTTTGTTCCAAACGATTTTCCTGGAAGTGAGAAACATGTATGCACTTGAAGATTTTACTCATTGTCTGGCATCAGAAATGGGTAGAAACCAGATGGCTTAAGATGATGAGCTGTTGGAGGGTGGTTTCATTACCACCGTATGCTCTCTGTCTAATGCCTAAACTATTTCAACCTCAAGCCGATATTTTTGAAGTCATGTGGACTGTTTTGTTTGGTCTAGTCTGTTGATGCTGTTATGAAAGAAGCAAAAGGGCCACCGCTGGGTGTTACACTTGCATTTCCCCCCAAATACTGTGAATATTTTTATAGTATAGCTGTAGTTCATTCAGGAGTTTGTACTTAGTTGATTGTTTATATAAACAACCAGAGAGTTTCTGGCTGTTATGCAGAAGGACTGCCTTTTAGCCACTTTGATCTCATAGGTTTGAGCGACTGAATGTTTGGCTGCAGAGGATTACTCAAGGAAAGTAACACAATAAAAGGCCAATCTAACAGGCTTCCATAGAAGTACTATTGTTGCTGCATATTTTCTCACTGGAATTCTCACAAGGAAGTGCATTAGTTAAGGAAGTACGGAATAAACAGGTTTCTCAACATGCAAGGATGCTTAAGTTCACATTCCTTTTGTTTGCTGGCATAGGTGCTATGTGCTTAAAGTTGCAAATATTAATAATAAAAAAGCAACAGATTGCAATTAAAATTGTATCAAATAAATGAAATTGTTTGATGAAGTAGTACATTTGAAAATATTTCTAAGTGGTTAAGAGATCCTTTTTGTTAACGTAAGATTCTTCAAAATTCCATGTTAAACCTTTATGTTTTTTATGTGATAAACCTTAAGAATTGCAATATTATTGAGTATTTAGTGTATTTCATGTGCTGAAAAGTCTCTTACTCTTTTGATGTTTTCCCTTTTGCTCCGACCAGGATTCAGAGTTAAAATGGTTTGTGGAAACAAAGCAAGATGTTCAGATTGATGCCAGCAGGGAGACAGTGCCTAATTTGAATTAAGGCTAATGCGATTTGGGTATAAAAGAGGCATTTAGAGGGAATTCCAAATGTTTATAAAAGCATCCAGTTTCCACATCCTCTGATAGTCAGCTGACAATGCTACATCACATGCCCTCTCGAATCAGACAAGAGAAAACCTCAACAGGCTTCAACATAAAGCTCTGTGTTGATTAGGCTATAAAGGCTCCTTCTTTCCTGTTTATTCATTTGATACTTCAAATGTCATCATAAGCAAATTACTTTATTTTACGCCCATGCAATATGTACTGCCAAACGATGTCAAGTGCACTCTGAATAAGTTGGATCTGTCATGTCAATGTAAGAATATTCCCTCTATTTCATGTTTACTGTAAGTAGACTGATTGTATATTGCTATGATCAGCTTTTCTTGGTGTTTTTTTCCCCCTCAGATTTCTCCTCCTGGTGTGGCTTTTCCCAACAGATACGATGGAAATTACAACCTGGTATCTGTAACCCAGTGAAAGTTTTGCGGAAGTGACCTCAGTCTGAGCTTTGGTGTTCACTACCAGCAGTCCTGTGGCACCCACCCATCCCAGGCACCTCTCAACACATTTGTGGCGCTGTACCCTTTGGATCATAGGAATCCTCCTTAGGAATACACCTGCTGGAACTCTAGCAGTAGCCATGATAGACCTGACCTATCTGACTGAAGAGGAGAAGGAGATGATTATGGCTGTGTTGAAGAGGGACGCTGATTTGAAGAGCAAGGAGGATCAGCGAGTCAAGTAAGTCACACTCAAAATGAATTGTCCTATATTGAACACCACAGGTTCATTGTATTCACTATTTATTGGAATAGCTACCTTGAATTATACTGTGTGTAATTATTATATTATCATCTATCAGTTAGTGTGCATGGGACTGAACTGACAATGTTTTCTTTTTAAGCTTATTATATTATTTAAAATAAAATAGTTTTCTATATCAAGGATTTAATAATTAACATCAGTTGATATTAGTACAAACCTGATAACATTGTTTCACAGCTACATACAGTAGTAAAGGATGAGATTTGGATAATCACTTTGTTGGATAATTTTTTTTTCATACAATGACTGTATATATGGACTGTATATATACTCTATAATCAGTCTATATACAGTATATACTCTATCTACAGTCGATGGTTCCATATTACATCCTTTGGATAACAGCATTATTCCACTGAAAATTGAAGTTCCATCATTTCTCTTTTGACTTATCTTGTTTTGTTCATAAGCTTTTGTCTAGATCCCTTTTATCTTTGTGTATCAGGCATTTATGGAATGTAATCAGACTGTCTTTCCCGTTCAGTGCATTTGGCAGTGTCCCATGTTTGCTCATTGTTGAACTGTAACGTAACGCAGCTTGTAATGGCGTCTTTGGAAATCGATTTACAACCTAAAATAAGAGTATTATGTTCATGGGGATGTCAGCACCCTACTAATCTTCAGAGAGCACCTCCCTTCCTAACTTGCACCTCTACTAGTACTTAACTTGCACTTAGTTACATTCCTGCACGTTTTTCTTTCTTCTATTTCCTATGTAAAATAGTATTTATTGTTACACTAGGTCTCTATTGCTCGTAGCTTGGGAAGGGAGATTTATTCAAAAAGGAATGACTGCTGTCTTAGTTTACAAATAATAATAATTCTTAAGACATCTAAGAGAGTAAGAAATCTAATTTCATAGCTACCTTCTAGATAAGACTGAATATTTCATGTCATCCTTTATTGGCTCAGAGAACTGCAGAAGACATCGCGTGACAGAAATAAAATAAAATACCTGACTGGGGAGTGGTTTTATGAGACGAAGTCGCAGAGGCACAGGGACCGAATCCATGGATCTGACATCATCCGGGCCTCCATCAGGCAGAGAAAGCCTGTGACAATATGTGAGTACCTGATTCTGTGATTCAGTGAAGTCTTATTTGAATTTAAGACATCTCCTGAGAAATGTGATTTCTCAACTCTTCGTGTCTGGGATCCCCAAAGCCTTATTTGGCACGTTGATAGGTAATTCCCTTGATATTGAGAAGGCCTTAAGACTTTCACTCTCCATACACAAATGCTCATAGAAATGTTATTTTTAACATAAAACTTAATTTTGTTTAGAGTTCATAACATATACCAGTGAGAAGCATTAAATGACAAAGTGTATGGCACATGTTGTGAATGTATTTTGACTCTAAATTAACGAATGTGTGTCTTGGTGTTTCGGTTGGACCTGAGAATAACTTTCCATACTTGCAGTTGAGCTCTCTAAGGTATGGGCTGAAAATCTCACTTTTGGGAAAATTGGAAATCCTGACGTCTTTATCCCTCCTGAGCTTCCTGGTCTCATAGAGGAACCACCAGCACAATCCGAAACTCAGAGGTATGTACAGCATTTTAAACAAGCCAACATACATGTTTTCCTGTCAAGTTTTCATATTACTAATATCAATATACATCTACACAAATACATTCGTTTATTTTCTCTGTTCTAACCAATCAAATAAGGCTGCACATACACAAATAACATGACAGAAGCATCATTATTCCCAATCCTTTCACAAACAAGTGTATGTACTGGATAAAGAGGTCAGATTATTATGCCAAACTTCACTGAAACTGCACCATCATTTCTCTGTGTCAGCTGCTACCGAGAACTACAACAGATGCTTTTCATGCTTCATTCGGATCGCTATCGATCTGAGTAATTTTACTAAAGCAACAGAAGTACTGTACTCTAAAACCGATGTCTTTAAGCATTTGAATCACATGGGTGAGGTCATCTGTAATTATGGCATGGAAAGATATGGAGTTTGGAGCAAGGCCAAGCCAAGTCAAGACAACAGGTTGAGATAGAAAGGCTGATTTGAGACAGGAGGCAGCTGAAGAACAGTGGAAACAAGCAGATAGTGAACAGAGAGAAGGTATTAGTGCACTGCAGGCAGAGGTGAAGAGAAGACTGTCTAAGTGAAGAAAGGAAGAAGGAAAGAAAAACTAGGGCTGCATTCTACAGGGATCTTTATCTAGGGAAGTCTTTATTCATTAAAGAGAAAACAGGAAGTTTGAGAGTTGAAAAAAAGGACCTTGAGGAGTATCTTCAATGGGTACATACTGTCAGGCACGTGGAACTCATGTTACCGGCAGACATTCCTCCAGAGACAGGTTCACCAAGGGACGATGGCCTGCCCAGGTGGAAAGAGTCACAAGAGGTTGTGCGTTGTGCAAGGGCTGCATCAACTCCTGGCCCTAATGGGGTACCTTATCGTGTCTATAATGGGGCGTCTGATGTTTTGAGTGTGGAAGCTAAGGGTTATTGTTTGGAGAAAAGGAACAATTCTGAGGATGTGGTGTTAGGCAGGTGATATTTTCATTCAGAAGGAGAAGAACGCCATGACCATAGACCAATTTTGACCATTCGGTCTTCTTAGTGTGGAGGGAAAGATCTTCTTCAGTGTGGCAGCAAGGAGGTTGATCTCCTATTTAAAGGCAAATACCTTAATAGACATTTCTGTACAGAAAACAGGAGACCGCCGCATAGTATTTTTGGCCAACAATAATGATTTTGGATCAGTGCCACATAGTGGGTTGTGGAAGGCATTCAGTTACTTTCAGGTCCCTCAGAAGATTTCAGCATCTATCAGTAAGGGAAAACTGGTAGAATAGAGGTTTTATATTGATGGTGAGGTGATTCCTTCCAAGATGGAATCTGCAGGTTGTGTGTGGGGGTGTCGACCTTATTAAAACACATTCGGTCTGGATGTAAAACTAGCTTGACCCAGGGTCGCTACACATGGAGACATAATCAGGTTTTAAAAATCATTGGCCTTTGTTTTGTTTGTTAACCTATCTTGAGTATGGAGGGGGGTGGGTCTGGGACACTAGACACCACTGTTGAGCCTTCTGGAGGTGTCATGCATAGACATACAGTATATAGTGTGGTCCCACATCAAGAAAAACTATTTACAAAACAATTAAGTATTCAGACATAGATATTTACTAAGAACATGTTATGGTCTATTTAAACCCAAGACATTAAATGAGATAGGGATAAGCTAAATACATACAAAATCATCATTTATAGGGTACTTTCTATTGGGAAGTAGCTGTCCCCAACCCTGACATCTAAATTTCAGTTATCAAAAATAACACTTTTTAGATTTTTTAGATTTTTTTCAATTATCTAATTTCAAAGAGCTTTATGATTAAGTTTAAACAGAACTTGGAAGATTTAGATTTATTGTGGGTTTAATTTAAAAAAAAAAAAAAACTATACTCAAAAAAAATCATGTCCATAGTTTTCATGTCACTACCGAAACACAGGAGTTTTAGTCTGTTGGCTGAGCCTGTTTTTTAGCCACACCCCTGCATTTATAACCAGGCAGTGATACTGCATCCCTGTCCTTCATGGCTGAATGGTAAGTAGCTAGATCCCTTACTTTTGATATAAATGTGTTCCAAAGTCTGAAAATCAGTGTGTAACCTTAAGAATTGTCACTACCGAACACCTTTTTTTCTTTAATTAAGTAAACTTTTTGGGGTTTTATGCATTCTATCTGAAATTGTTCAGGAGAGAAAGAATCATAAGACACCAAAATGCCAAAAGGAAAAAGTGGAGCAGAGAGGCTGAGAGAATACCGACAAAGAGTGAGGGATGACCCAGTGAAACACCAAGAATATTTAAGGAAGGAAAGAGAAAGAAATAAGAAACGAAAGGAAGGAAAGTTGAAATGTATCAGTGATTTATCAAACAGGGAGCAAAAGAAGGTCAGAAAATCATGGAGGAAAAGACAGCAAAAGCACAAAACATTCATGTTTTTAATATTCCCAACCTAAAGCATGGTATGAGTTAAGATTAAGCAATAAGGTTGAGGAAATATGATACAACCTTGCAAACAAAAAAGCTACCGAAACAGTGCTGTCACTACCGAAACAGTGCAGTCACTACCGAAACACTAGCCTGACGATGTCATACTCATAATTCTAGTCAGAATATGAGTCTGATACCGCTCCAATGGGCTGTGATTATGGGGCGTGTTTCAACCGAACCAGGAAAAAAAATGCCTCTTCGCTCAATTGGATATATCTAGAACCAATCAGAGCAACGTAGTATGACCATAACGTAGACCATGGGTCCAGCTGATACATTAAACTTTTACCGGATCCCGTAGGAAGGACGGCAAAAACATCTTTTCGATCGACAAATGCCTTAATCGCGTTTCTCTGTTCCTCTTTCAAAATGAATGTGCTGTCAATGTCTTCTAAAACAGACTCGAATCACCACATTTCAGCTCTCCAACGGCAGCCATGTTTGTTGAAAACGAATTCACCCCAAAAGCTCTTTGGTGACGTGGTTGATTACGTTACGGTTGATCATCTGTCCATCATCGTATAAAGCCCACCTTGACAATTTGATTGGTACGGCTATTGTCTGTCCGCAGATAATTTCTCCTCAATGGAGTAATGCCAGACCGAACTTCCCAACCAAAAAATTTGTGGGCGGGGCTAAGTTCGGTCTGGTATCCAGGCTACCGAAACACTGGATGTTTTGTAAAAAATAAAGTATATTGAGTTATCAACTAAAATGTTATGATACTGATTGGTTTAATGTATGTTCAATTTAATCAATCATCAACTCTGAAATCAATATGATCAGTATTTTGCATTTTACAAAGAAATATTGCACTTAGATTTTGATGAATTGTATAAATTGAACTTTGAAATTTGGTAAAAATTTCATTTTTATTGATTTTATTGTGAAAACCTTCAAGAAATATTTGTAAAAATACTCTTCAGAGAAGGGAAGGAAACACAATCTGAACAGGTTAATAATAATACGTTTTTACTATAGTTTATTACTATGTTTCGGTAGTGACAATTTTTGGGAGAGGAAAAACCTTCCAACACATTCTGAAAATACAATATAAAAATTGACAGTTAATTTACTAAATATGTGTACTTTAGATATGGTACAATATATATACGGACAAAGTTTTGGGAATAAAACATACACATTTTCAAAATATTTCCAACCTGACTTTGCACCAATTCGGTAGAATGGCCCATATATGTCTATGGTGTCATGGGCCTAATACAATGAAATACAGATGAAGGAATGTGCCCACTTGACAACCCCAGTGAAATGCTCACAAAGGTATCTTTGTTGTTGTTGTTAAGTATTGTTAAGTATCAGTATGATGGTTGTAGTGCACCCTGTTGTTATGATACTTGCATTTGATAGTGAGAGGTTTGACTGGAAGTCCCCAACCAATAGCCCAAGGAATTTAATCTTTTCCTGTGTATAACTAGAAAATAATGTAGAACACTCTGAGAAGTCAAAACAAACATTATCTGGCACCTCTGTTTTTGCGTCATTACCATTCATTACTTGTGCAGTGCAGTTATTTACGTATGATTTCACACTCCAGATAGTGCCTGAATCTCAATTTGGGATAAAATAAATGTTTATAACATACATGCATGTATCTTTTGTTGTCAAAACTGTATAATAAATAAGGTACCGACTACGGTTATGGATTTAGTACCAATAGTTGTAATGTTATCGGTCCAGAATGGTTTTTCCATATATATCTACAGTTGCCAAGGACACATTTTCCACAGATATCTTTCTGTATGGTGTTTTCCCATTCCATAGCATTAGGGAACATGGTGGCTGTCAGTGGAAAGGGTCAAAATAACGATTGCTTCCCCTGCTGTGGTGAACCCTGGTGCGGTGCTGAGTCAGGGCGGAGGCAATAGGGCATTGCTCGACGGGGCACCTCTGTGTGCTAGCACACCCTCTGGGGCGCCTCACAGCCCCCCAGTGGCCCCCTGTAGGCATGCCTCCATGACACAGCTTAGTCAGTAACTTTGTGACAACATAAATTGATTAAAGGTGAAGTATTTAGTGAATGTTTTTGTCTAAAGCGACGTACACTGACTGGGAATCGAGCCCTGGTCAGCTGTTAAGGGGCCATGAACTGGTAATAAACTATTGACAAGGATCTTAGAAATAGTGCCAATCTTATCGCCGTAGAATTCTGTAGCAGGAGTCACTTTGAGCAAATAAATCTGTCTAAATAAGGGCCATCATTATGATGTCACTCTGGAGTAACAATTCAAAGATTTTATGCATTTTGGTTCTTTATTTGTTTACATTTTTCCATCAGGAGAGACAAATACAAAATAATTGCGTCTGAAAGCAGACAAATGCACACAATGCACAGGAATGACATCTCTGATTGTGCTCTGAATGACACCACAATTGTCTCAAGTCTCAAAACTTTCTTGACAACAGCAAGTACATATTGGACCCTTAACACATCACAGCATATAGGGGAAAAGAACCATCCGTGGGTTTATGTACAATTCTTTGATGAGGGCATTTGTAAGTGTAGCTGTCATCTTCATAGCAAATGAAAGTTGTCTTTGTAAGATACATAGATAAAAGAACCAAAGAATTTTTCCAAGAACCCCTTTCCCATGCTAAACACTGTCAGAAAAGAGGATTCTGCAGAGAATCTACAGAATCAAGGATCTAAAGGCTCTCGGTGCACTGTTCAATATTTTAGTTTTTTAACATTTAAAGCATACTTTTTCGATAACCATAATTCTTAGTGTCACCATAGCAAGTTATCTAATCATAACTGATATATGTATATATGAAATCCGCGCTAAATATGGATGATTTCATCTGAAATTCCCCTTTTCCCCTGACTGTGCTGCCCTACATTCTCCTCCTTTGGAATAGTTTGGAATGTCTCTGAATTTGATTAAGGAGAGTGTTGTACTAACCCATTTCCTCTGCACACCAAAAAGCACTACATCCGTCCATTAACTCCATTAGTGAAGAGACAGTATTGTATAAGGAAATAGCTAGCCTTGGGCTCTAAGTGTAAAGCATGTGAAATACTACTCTGGCAGTCTGCTATATTATGTCTAGTGAGATCATTTAAAAACACAGTGTCCTTTTGCAGTGTTCTGATGCCAGCAGACCACTTTTATTTCCAATTACCATTGCAAGAGATGAGTATGGAGTTCTTGCGGTGTAAAGAAGGGGTCAACAGACTCAACAGACTGAGGGGGAAAGCCTTTCCCGTGAGAGCGGGATCAGTGTGCTAGACAGGCAGAGGAGAGGTCACGCCTCATGTGCTCCCTCTAATCTTCTGGGGTCAACTCTCACATGGTCTTGTTTTCCTCATTCACAGCAAAAGGAATTAAGCTTCACATCAAACACAAATCAACAGTGCTTTTTCTTTTTTTTATACACAAGGCTGTTCCCGTGAACGTTTACTTTCTCTGTCAGTCAAAGCGCACAGCCTTCATTGTAAAAAGCCAGGCTTAACACTTGAAGCACCATTGCAGTTTTAGGATTTGATGTGACATAAACATACAATGTGTCTTGTGTTTCTATTCTTGGTGTTTAAATTCAGTTGGTAACATGCAATATCCCATGGATTGTTTCAGCAGGGAATATGCTGGCTCACCAGAAAGCCAACCAGATGGGTTGAAGCCAGCTGTTCAGGCCCAAGCCAAGGTATGAAAGTATACCTTGTGGAACATTAGTACTTAGTGAAAAGAACCCCCTTTGATTGACCATGATAGCGATATTTTAATAGCCACAAGTCAGTATCACACAACATATTACAGACTCTTAATACACAAGTCAGTATCACACAACATATTACAGACTCTTAATACACAAGTCAGTATCACACAACATATTACAGACTCTTAATACACAAGTCAGTATCACACAACATATTACAGACTCTTAATACTCCTGTGTTCTGCTTGTGGTTGAGTCAGTATCACACAACATATTACAGACTCTTAATACTCCAGTATCACACAACATATTACAGACTCTTAATACTCCTGTGTTCTGCTTGTGGTTGATTTTAAGCAAAGGCAAAATCCATTCAACAACACGCCCCTGTCCCCTGTTTCTTCGGACAAGACAAGCAGACTGGTGTCTAATGGCGCGCCACAAGCAGAGAAGGCACCTGCAGGGGGTAAGACACTCACAGTGAACACTTGAACACGGTGCATATAGCCAATAACCAAAATACAGATTCACCTACTTTACTGAAGGAAAAATTTACTTTATCCAAGACGGTTTTATGGACACCTTTTTGTAAAATCTGTCAAAAAAACCTGATGGTTAAGGTAAATTATTTTGACACTGGCAAAGGGTTTCAAGTAGGCTTATATATATATAGTGTATACATATTTCTGGAATCATGTTCTAAACAGTGTCTTGTGTTTCAACTGGAGTGTGGAAACTTGAAACAAAGTATTTTCCTTGCATACATAAGTAAGTCCAAACTGATCCCATTTAAAAACCTGTGTCAGCACGACACTGGGTCTGGTGTTGGAGTCTATAATGTCCATGTTTGCATGCTGCTGAATCTTTGCATGATGTGCAGCGCATGTGCTTAAGCCTGACTGGAATTCCCACTTTCCTGCTCTTACTGCTGGTGATAATGAAGAAGAGGTCAAATGTGGTCATGCGTTTACAGACGAAAGGTTGTGCGATTAGTATTCAGGTTTTCGGCAAAGATTTTGGACTAAGCATCAGTAATGTTTTAGACGTATAGAATTCCATGGTGGCGAAGTCCTCCGATTTTGTAACAAGAGTTTGCTTATACAAGGACATTCGGTGAAACAATAGATTTTGTGAAAATTGAACTAATGAGTGCTGAGTAGTACAAGGATTTACTCAGAACTGTGTAATGGTATGCAAATATGGGTGCATAGTTTGGAGTGGATTACTTGGAAAGGCATGTACTCCTGGACTAAGGCGCTAAGCTGCCATGCATGACTAGTCTGTACTTTCCATAGATTAAAGGAATGTGAGCTCTACAATATCAGTATTATTGTTGTTGTTGTTGTTTTTAAAAATGAATGTAATCTGATGGGGGGGGGTAATTTCCACATTACCACAGAGGGAGGTCATTTCTTTATGATAATGATATGGGCACTAAGGTTTTCCATCTGTCTTTCCATTAACTATATTAATATATCCTCATGTTATTATCACACTTTAAGGATGACATCACATATGACCCTTACTGACATATATAATGAATCCTCTCCCCTCTTTAAATCAGTTTTGATTTATCTATCTATACTGTGTCTATACCATGTTGTCCCCCCATCATTGTTGTCTTTTTTCAGAGTTGCTTCCATCTTATGAGAGCCCCATAGACACACTAACTAATCAAACCTCAGAAAGTTCTGAAACATTACAAGCCACACTGAATGTCCTCAAGCCTCTGCCAAGAAAAAGAGTTTTACGCGTCTCCCAAGACTCGTCGACAGAGAGCAATGCCTGCAAACAGGGTGCCACACCTGCCCCCAGAAGCATCCTGAAGCAGAACTCCAGCAGCAGCTCCAGTGATTCCCTGCCACCCCATTCCAACTACAGCCCTGAAGCTGAACCACTGAGTCCTCTGATTCTCCCAGACTCCCCCAGCTTATGGTCCAGCTTTGCGGACAGAAAGCAGGTCCGGTTCTCTGCCATCATCAGGGGCAGAAACCCAGCGCTACAGAATGGCCAGGAGCGGGGCGACCTCCTGGACCAAGACAGCATTGCTCTCTCTGATGAGGAGGGTCAGACGGACAGGTCAGACACAAGTGGCAGCAGTAGCAGCAGCAACAGCAGCAGCAGTGGCGACGGCAGCAGTGACGGCCTCAGAGGGGAATGTGAAAGTCCAGTTTTCTCAGAGACACTGCAGAGGACTGATCCGGAACTCTACATCAGTCCCAAATCCGTCCCCCAAGATTCTTACTCATGGAACAGTAAACTGGTAATTCATGAAGAGGTGAAGTCAGGTGAGTTGCTGGACAACACGGACGGTTCTCATCAAAAAGGCTCAAATGAAGGCGTAGCCCTTAGGCCTAATGGTAAGGCATCTTCAGATATAATCCCCTTTAGAGATGGACAATCACCAATCTTCAAGCCAGTCAATAATCAAACAATCAATCAATCTGAATTCAGACCTTCTTAAATTGTAACTTGAACTCCATGATTGTTTTTAGAGCTTTGTTCATCAATGAGGATTTACTTTCAGATGTTTACTTTCAAGTTTACTTTCAGAGGATTGACTTTCAGACAAGTTTAGGTCAATACTGCTTTTTACTGTGGTTTGCTTCTCTGATAACTAACTCATCTCTGCATGCTGCATGTCTGCACATGGGTCTGTACTTACATTTTTGCCAATGGTGATTAGTGACTTGGGACTGCATGGGACATGCTATTAACTTAATGTTATCCTTTTTATTGCAACATATATTTCCTGAGCTTTTTGTGTTACACTACATAAAGTAATAGAGGTTCTTACAATATCATTTTATCAGTGTTTACGTACAATCATGCCTTTCCTTTTTACAGGTTTCCATGATTGCCTTGCTGAGCCCCCTGCAAGTGAGGTGTCCCACCTCCATAGCACTGCGCCAGAAACAGGTAAGAGCAATGAGCAGCGGCCAGGGAGCCCCACCCCTAAGCTAACAGAGGAAGAGGGTCACT
The DNA here is from genome assembly GCF_900700415.2 of Clupea harengus. Taxonomy (NCBI): domain Eukaryota; kingdom Metazoa; phylum Chordata; class Actinopteri; order Clupeiformes; family Clupeidae; genus Clupea; species Clupea harengus. The sequence goes on from NW_024880269.1 coordinate 15,893, forward strand.
CCATTGCTAAGGTACTTGACTGGTTCAGCCAAAGCGCAGGCCGGTCTGGTAGACTTAAAAGGACATGCGACATGGAAGAAGCCAGCAAAGATCATGAACATGCCCGTGGCTTAGAGAGCAAGTCAATGGGGGAGGCATATGCATCTGAAAGCAAGAGAATATTGAAGCCGTCACCAAAGCCTAGGAGAGGCCTTCTAGCGTTGTTCTCAAGAGCGGAGGTAAAAGAAGCTTGCTCTGAGATGATCACACGAGTTGAAGATGAGGTGTCTTACCCTACTGAGGATAAAGAGGCTGCTCGTGAAGATGTTCAACTGGCGTTAAGCAAAGAACAGGCAACTTCGACTGTGGAGAAGATGAAGAGCAAGCAAGAGGGACTAGGTATTTCTGTTGTTCACTCAACCAGTCAGAGAACTCTGTGTAATGTGAAAGAGAATTGTAGGGAACCTAATATTCCGACCCCCCAGGGTGCAGTTGGACAAGAATTTGAAAACCCCACGGCAGGGCAGAATGTCTTTTCAGACAAAATTCACAAGTCATCCAAAGTTCCTAAGCAGGAGGAAGAGAGCAGACCTTCACAATCTGACTATAACACACTAAATATGATCGATTTATCCACTGGAGAAAGTCATAAAGCGGGGCAGTACATACACCCCAAACATGGTGAATCAGACCTTTCTGTTCAACCAACATGCGAGGGAGGAACATTCCCAAATGATAGCATTAGTTCAATGAACTATGAAAAATTACAAGGGTTAGCACAGGGAGTTGACGGTACCGATGTCCATCTGAAACATAAATCTCCCATGCATCAGTCATCAGTTAACACAGGGAAAGAGCAAGACACCTATACTTACATTCCACCTCTGAAACTGCCCTTAAGCCAACAGGAGAATAAGGCCATTCTCATCACAAATCTTAGGGCTCTTTGGGAGGAGGAGAAAAGTAAATATAATCTGGGTGTCACAAAAGCACAGGTGACTTCTGATATCCAAGCAGAACGAAGAGGATCGGCCTCTTCTCGAGACGCTAGAAAAAGGCTCAGTGCATCCCAACATGACCTTCGAGCAGAAGTCTCAGTCTCGCATCAGGACCGCGGACCCAGAAGTTCCTCTCTGAACAGGGAGAATGCCGGCCACAACATGGAAATAACAGGAAAAGCGGGAGTGACAGAAAGCAAATCACAATCTCAGTGGATGGGGGACCCCCAAAATCAACCTGGTACACTCCAAGAGACCAAGAAGCGATCATCTTCAACTGAGACAAAATCATGCACCACAAACCCAAGCGAAGTAGTTTATTTGAATGCAGACAAATCAAACCTCAGTAGCCAACAGAGAAGTCAAACTAAGGCAAGTCCAGTGGTTAATTTGAAGACAGACAAATCCACTCCCAGGAACCAACGGAAAGGTCACACTAAAGCCCATAGTCCAAAAGGGCAATCAAAGATTCCCCGCAGAACCTCATACAAAACCAGACTTGACCGTTCTCCACTGAAAACATTTGCCATTGACATTGGAACAGAGAAAACAGATGGGCACTCATCGGAGGACCATTCAACAACTCATGTAGAACATGCAAGACCTTCATCTGTAGAGGCACAATCACAGCTTGAGCCTTCTAAAAGGTCTGACGACAAAAACGTTGCCTGTTTTCAGACCAGGAGAGGAAGACCTGAGCAGAAACCACCAACAGTGAGCACTGAGCATGCTCAGTGGAATGAGAGTAGTAACCCAGAGTCTCCCACAAAGTCTGCCAACCTACCAGCAAGGCAAAGCAGCTCAGGTAGCATCCAAGTAAGTCAGAACAGCCCTCCACGGCTATCCCCTGCAGATGCTGGGGTGCATAAAGAGTATGGATCCACATCATACCATGCTAGAAGAACTGCAAGCAGCGAAAGGATTGGAAACACCTCTAAAGTCAAACAACAGGATGTGGCAAAGGACTCAGAAGCTCATGTCCATCTTGCGCGATCTGTAGCTTCTCTGGACTATCAGCAGTACCTTGGTGTTCCAGAGCGAATGCATGTCCCAGCATTCTTTGACAGATCAAGGGAGACCCAATCCCAGGCGGAGGAGCTCCCCCCACAGGAGCTCCTGGGTAGAGTGAGTAGGGATAGCTCACCATCCCGGGACTCACTCTTGGGCTCAGAGGATCTTGGATCTTCCAGGAGCAGTACACCTGAACCATGGTCTCACTCTTGGGCAAGTTCAGCCTGTGAGCTATGACTTTTTTCAGTAAAGAACATAGCCATGCCGATCCAGTTTTACTCACACTGATTACCTTCAAATTAAAACAAATAATTGCTCTTCAATCACATCAAGATACATTTGTGGGAAGCAGGGCTTTAAACACTACAAACCCTGCTTCCTCATTTAAAAAAGTAAAAAATTACTCAGTTGACATAGAAATAACCCTTTATTTTTTTACTTTCTGTATAATTCAGTTGTGCTCTCCCTTGACTTGGATGTTGAGAATTGGGAGTATTTTTTTTGTATGTGGTATTTTAGATTGATTATGTGCATTTATACTATTCTTCATGCCTTAACCAAAGTTCAGCATTCTTCATCTTTAATCACAAGTGGTTTCACCAGCAGCATCAGAAACATTTTTGTATAGCATAGTGATTATTTGTTGTGCTGATGTCCCTAATATTCAATCAATCAATACCAATTTTAAAACACAAAAATCAATCAAGGTCCACACCTGATGTGTGGTCCTCAGTACTTGTGATACATTTAAAAATGGTGGGGGAAATCTCCATTAACACCTGAAATATTGAACTACATATTGATTATATACTGTATATTGATTGACAGCAATGACTACCGACATTTATTTTGACAAAATGCTGTGTAGTATTTACATTTTTAAGGCTTGGTAGTACACAGACTCAGCCATAAACAATTTGAAATGTAGTTTTACCTTGTTCTGTAAAAAAGTGTTTTATCGTTTGTGGTCTTTGTCAGGTAAAAGTGAGAACACAAGCGCTGTTCGGATCATGTTGAAACGAGCTAATTCAAGGCCAATGTCTTTTTCGAAAAGCTTGGAGGACATTACAACAATGCCAAATCGTAAGTGTTGGGTTTCCCAAAATGTGTCCAGCGACATACTGTAGATCCATAGCTGTACACAGTACAGTACTGTGACGATCACCGTCCAGTTTAAATGGATGACACAATTTAAAAAGATATTTAGAACCATATTTGACTTGCAAAATGTTAAAGAATATTCATATTTTGATGAAGACCCTCACGCACTGTTCAGCATACGTTTGCAATTGCTGTTATTAGCTTTCAAAATGGTGTAGATGTTTTTTAACTGGAATATTGATTTATCTTTTAAAAAGATCTTGATCTTATCATTTTTCACCAGGAGAGGAAAGAATGAGAACGGACCAGAAGAGCGATCTAGTGCTCAGTGTGGATGATGGTAGATTATTTTTATTGTCTTATCCTCCCCTCAGTTACATAATCGTCACAAGGTACAATGAGACTATCACAGCTTATCAGACTAATTAACTGGCCAAGATTTTCATAATAGACTTGCACAGTTCTAGACTGTGACAACTCTGATATTTATAACTAGTGACCAGATTAAATGCAAATCCAATGGCCTTTGTAGCTACAACTCCGACACATTCACAATGGATATACTCTAGCCAAAAATCTGTTCTCATTCATATGCATAGGAAGAGCCTATCGGAGAATAAGGCCATTGCAGGATTCTTATACAACGTAAAAGTATTTGTTTAATCAATGTGTATAATAACCCCTCCCTGATCTTTTGCTGTATATACTGGCCAATCTAATCTAATTACGTACTACAGGATCACATGAAGTGGATTAGAGACGGTGCCCAGTGTTTAATCTGTTTGGCTGTCTCTGCTGTTCTTCTGTGTTAGTGTCTGTTGTCCCCTCCTCGCCCGCCTCCCCAAACCCAGAGCAGATGAAGAGGATGAGCGCTTCGGTCCCTGCGTTCCTGCAGCAGGAGGTAGCAAACGGAGAGATATCTCCTGTGTCTAAACACCACTCACCCTGTGGAGTGATTCAGTAATGTGCTCTGACTAGTATTCAGATATGCTGTCAGTCTTTGTGTGTGTGTGTGTCTACTAAACTATATTCATGATCTTAAGATAGATGGCCTGTGAAACAGATTGTCACTGGGACTATCTGCGACTTAAGGATATTTGTACCTTAGTTGAACTTTTTTCTTTTGATATTAAACTGTTGCAACTGAAATTTCCCACGTATTTCTAGTGCACACAAATTGTCTATTTTCAATGGCATGCATGTATATCTTAATAGTAGACACAGTTGCTTTTCATAACCAGTTCATGGATTGTCTCCACAAGCAAGTTTGAATCACTGTTCTGCATGGTCACTGTCACAATGTGTTTGAGCATGAAAGGCTTGATTTTGTGGTCTTAGGTATGTTAAGATCAAATATCTTCTTCTCATTTATTTGATGTACAAACTAAAAAAAAGTCCATAAGGAGACATCATTAACAGATTGAAATTGAATTGAAATGTGTGGGACTTCAGCCCACTAATGATAATACTTGGATACCAATCCTCTTTTTGTATAGTATGCGTCTGACTCATGACTCATAATGGAGAGAATTGGCTATAGGTAACAATATTGGATAGATCTTAAAAAAAAGAAATCATTAGCCAAAAAAATTAATAATCCATATACTACATATAGGCAGATAAATTGTAAACCTTATATACAGTATGTACAAAACACTCCAAGGATGTTGTTTTCCTTTCAGTAAGCATGGAGAGGATAATGACCTTTGAATGAACTAATTGAATAATTGTGTTTTTATGCTGTCTCACAGAGCGATGACAAAGACAGTGACTGCACCTCAGAATACAGCTTTTACTCAGCATACAGTCAAGGGACGTCTGACTCACACACTAACCGTTCCTTCAGATCTGGCATGACATCAATGTCTTCTTCTGTATGTGTTCATCAAATGCACTTTTCTAACATTGGCTAAACTTATCGTCAGATGAACTAACTGTTTTTTCGACTCACAACAAAATAACTAGTACGGTGGACATTACATATGTATCTTGACCATGTAGTGTAGCTTGAGATGAAGATCTAAGCACATGTGTTGTGGTTTTGTAAGGTCAGTGGCAGCGTGATGAGCATCTACAGTGGGGACTTCAGCAGTGTGGAGGTCAAAGGGACCATACAGTTTGCCATGAATTATGTGGAGAAGCTGGGAGAGTTTCACATCTTTGTTGTCCAGTGCAGAGATCTAGCAGTGGCGGAGCCCAAAAGAAACCGCTCTGATCCGTAAGTACGGCTGATCTGCATAGTCTTCCTTAGTATTCATTACTATAGCACATTTATTTTTATGAAGTCCAAAGTCTAAAGGCTGTTGCTGTTTTTTCACGATTTACAATAACAAAGACATTAGGGAAGGCCTTATTTTCTTTTCTTTAATTTTATCTCCTTCATAGATGATATTAATGTTAATTTTCAATTAACTCTGTTCATTGCTCATCGGGCTGTTAGGGAGCCAAAAAAAAGAGTTTGCTTTTATTAACATGAATGGAAGAAAGCATGAGCTGTGCAATCTTGTTCCTTTAAATAAAGGTATGTTAAGTGTTACCTGTTACCTGACAAAGCAAAGTTGGGCAAGAGGAAAACAAGTGTGAAAAAGAAGACATTGAATCCTACCTTCAATGAAATCCTACGGGTATGAGAACCACCTTTAATTTAACATACTGCATATTTAAATTATATACTGGAAACAGTCATGTTCCATCTTTTTGGAATGATTTTTCCCTCTCAGTACAAGATCTCCTCTGATACCCTGAGGACTGCAACCCTGAACCTCTCTGTGTGGCACCACGACAGCTTTGGGAGAAACAGCTTCCTAGGAGAGGCGGATGTTGATTTGAGAGAGTGGAACTTCATTGACTCTCAGATGAAAGACTACCTGCTGAGACCGCGGGTAAATCGGAGACGATACAACGAGACGCAGACCCGCGCCAGTGTAACACATTTGGAATCAAGAAACGCGTGGTCATATAACCACTCAAGCTATCTGTTATTTGTAACTTGTACAGGTTGTCAGCCGCCCCAAAACAACTGACCAGAAGGGTGACATGAGAGTAGCTTTGCGCTTCCTCCCTCAGAGCACTCAGAGTAAGCCACCAATCAACTATTCCTCCTTTCCTTTATATGTGACTGCAAGCAAGTGTCTATTCTGTGTTATCAGCTAGATTTAACCATTTTTATAATGACCCTTTTTCCATTTACATACGCTGAAAGGCACAAGTGCTATTTCAATCTAAATGCTGAGAGGAAAGAATTCACACAAGGTTTATATAGAAAGAAGTAAGCATTCTCTGACGCCAAAACACTTTATCAGCAAGGATAACCACGTGGTGGGTCTCCGACGTCCAAGGTCATCTTACTATGCTCTTTGTCATGCAAGGATGTCAGTTTTACACAAGGTCGAAAGAAGCACAGTTCGACCCTTCTTATCACCTCTGACCCAAACATGGACAAAAAGTTCCTTGTCTTACGCATATTGCTCTTACACATATGCAGACTAAGTGGCGTCAACACCTAATAATCTAAGTTACACACACACAGAAAAGCCATGTTCCTGCGTACATAAGCACATGATTCATACAAGGTAATTATTAATACAAGGCACTTGATTAATACATTCTTAAGTCATTAACAGTGTTTCGAAATTAGTTCTATCAAAAAGGCAGATTGGGTTGAGTTTAGATGTGGTTCTTGCAGGATGTATGTGTGTACCTACTTGTCAATAGTTTGTCTTGTGCAACCACATTTGCATGGAATTCACATTTCATTGCTTGTTGTGTCTTGCACGTGTGATGTCATGACTATAGTGAATGGTTCTAGTGCACAGCCAAAGCACCTTGGTACCTTTGTGTCATGTGTTGTGCACTCACAGAATAAGTGCCCTCAAGTGGTGGTAAATGTGTTTCTGTTTATTTATCACATCTACAGGTAAGAGAGCATCTAAGACAGGAGAAGTGCAAATCTGTGTGAGAGAATGCAAGAACCTACCTGTTGTAAGAGGTGTCATCATAGATCCTTTTGTCAAATGGTACGTATTGAAAATGTCTCAGCTTGATTGTATTAGAATGGGTGACACTTCACCTCATAGTAAATCTACATAATTGGCATCGTCTCATTTCATCACATTCATCTTTACCTGGATAACTGTACTCCTGTACTATTTAATATGCATATTTATTAAAAAAAATTATTTATTTATTTATTTTATTTTTCAATGTATTAACTATTCGTTGTACCCTCGGCACCATTGTAAATGAAGGTCTTATTCCTCAATGTGTTTTCCGAGGCTTAAATCAATCAATCAATCAATCAATCAATCAATCAATCAATCAACTGTTGTGTGCATTTGGGTTTCAGCACAGTCCTCCCTGACGCAAGCAGGAAGAGTCGGCAGAAGACACGAGTGGCGAAGAAAACGGCTGATCCAGTGTTTAATCACACAATGGTCTATGATGGCTTCAAACAAGAGGACCTACAAGAGGCCTGTGCGGAGCTCACTGTGTGGGACCATGACAGGCTTAATAACCACTTCCTGGGAGGCCTCAGGCTAGGACCTGGAACAGGTGCCAGACCTCTCATTTTTCTCATTACTGATTAATATACTTATTGAGTTCATCTAATTCCAGTATGTGCTCAAATCTTAGCCTAGAGAGGAATCCCAATATTTGGGATGTTTGAGATAATTTGTCTATTCAGCATGCACACTACACTGAATGTAAGGATGTACTGTATATGTAGAAACAAATCTTTACGGAACCCTGACATATGCATTACCTGTCTTTGTAAAGGTAAAAGTTATGGCTCTGAAGTTGACTGGATGGACTCAACCACGGAGGAGGCCACGCTGTGGGGTCGAATGCTGATTTCTCAGGGCGAATGGGTTGAAGATGTGTTGCCTTTGAGAATGTTGATGATGGCAAAATAAAGTTATTTTATAGTACATTTATTTTTGAAAGGACAGTGTGGTAAAAGAACAAATATATATGGATTTCCAGTTATTATAAACAAAATATGTTCATGTAAAGATTGTTTTATTTATAATATTTGTAAAAAAAAAAAAAAGGCTTCAGAAAATAAAGCGTGGAATCTTGTCTCAAATTCTAAAGGCATTTCCAAATCACAGTAGATTAATATATGTATATCAAATCATAACATATTGTAAGACCTGACTTTATTGTAACACACAATGTAATTGTAATTCACAAAACCATGTGTTGTACAAATTTTCAAGAGTTATAAATAAACCAACCTAAATATATTTGCATTGGGGCAAAACATTCTTTCTGACATATTATGAATACATTGAGATACTCTGGAAAAACAGTGTTACCCAGAAGTATGTGTTCTGATCTTGAGTGGAAGGTGAAATAAGACAGACGTAAAATGTACCAACATTTCTTCTGCCTGAAGTATTTCCCCTGATGATGATATTAAAGGCACAGTACACGATGCTAATCCAAGCAATTCAGCGAATTGATCCTCACTGTACTCCCTGTCCTACCTGTCCATCCTGCGTGTGCGTGCAAAAAAAACCTGGCTAAATTAAACAAACAGTGGGTCGAACTGACCCATAAACAATTCCAACCAATCAACACGTTGTTTCCGGAGCAATGGAGGGGAGGGTTGTAATGATTGCCTGCTAAACTTAAATATAATGCAGAGCTTTCAATGTAATTTCTAAATTCTACAGAAGATCCACCAATCCAGCATTTAAGTAAAACAATGACTTTTCCTAACCGAAATGTTCTGCCAAACGATATCGTTAAGGTTTAAGGTGTAGGCTATATTATCGCCGACGTCTAACTAGTCTTAGGTCGATATGTCTTCCACACCTGCGGGTGGCAGATGTCAAGATTCTACAAAGATGTGATCTTACGTAATTGGCGCCATTTTATTCTGTCGTCGTATGTATGTTTGTGCGTGGGAAGTATCGTGAGTCAGCTATTGTGTTGTCTGGAACAGAAACGTACCCAGCGATCGTAGAAGATTATATTTCACAGGAATTCTGCCCTGTAAGAAGAATGCTGTGTTAA
>NW_024880270.1:0-25002 GCF_900700415.2 Clupea harengus
CATTCAAATTAGATCATTTAGAGACATTGCAAATTAATGTTTTAATTATGTGAATTGTCAACAATTTTGTTCTGTAAAACAGAAGTATTCATTATTCTCTGGAAATTGTATAAGAAGAGAAAAATGATGAGAATACTAATTATGAGAGTAATTCTGTGGCCTGTAGAGAACAATGTGTTTGCATGCTTACTTTGAATGACCCCTTGTGCCAAGCCTTCTGGTTGTTAACAGTGGAAATTTCTGTCGTATTGTCTGCAAACAGTACAAACACAGTCAATACTTATACAAATTCATCATATTTTTTTGTATATTTTTTGTCTCTTCTGGGGTGGAAGGCTAACATATTTTTGGATGACATGTATTCATCTTAACCTTCCCAAAAGTGGCAGCACAGGCAGGGTCCAACTTCTCCTTGCGGCAGAAGTCTAAGTAATGAGCATATAAGATGCAGCGGGGCAAACAGACACCTTCACATACAATGTAGTTTTCCTCAAGCCTGGAAAACACAGCAATATAATATTACTATCCATATTCATAATGAATTCAGTGAACAGTACATTTTATAAAATTAAGAAATAAAAAGATACAGTATACTCAAAAGAGTGTAATACAATCTCTTTTACTTCATGGGTACATCAATGAAAAGACCTACAGCATTTTCATATGACTTGATTCAAAGAGAAGAAAAAGCCAAATGTGAAATAGTCTTTCAGAAATAGGTACTTTCATAACATTCCCAAAACACGCATGGGTTGAAAACAAGATACAACTGAAATGGAGAAACCATTTCACACATAATACAGATGCAAAGGGCACGTGAGTATAGAACCCGTACCATTGCAAGGTCAGATGAGTCTGTTTCTTTTTGTCCTTGATTATCTGACTGATGCTTTTCTTGGGCACAGACTCTTTGAAAGCCAGAGTCTTGGCATACTCTAGGGTTTCCAGGTCCTCCTCAGATGAGATAGACGCATTGCTATCATCAGCTTCTGCAAAGATTAGTGTGTCAGTCAGACACAGAATAGTATAGAAACAATTTTGACTATTTCTGTATTTGTGTGTGTGTGTGCGTGTGTGTGTGTGTGTGTATGTGTGTGTGTGTGTGTGTGTGTGTGTGTGTGTGTGTGTGTGTGTGTGTGTGTGTGTGTGACAACTACTGCAATCTTTTAGCCTGATAAACTACCCATGAGATTGGAAAATACTGTGCCATGTATTTGAATTGTATCGACATATGGAAGAAACAGACAGAAGGGAAGAAAGAAAGAAAGAAGACTTGCTTGCCAATAACCTTTGTATTTCCATTCACTTGGATGGAATTATGTAAGCCTATTTCTGTGGGTGGCATTTTACAGACGAGCATGTCAACTTCACTATAGATAACAGACAATTTACAATTAGCCTATAGGCCTACGTAAAGCGCCGTCTATTCATTTGTAATGTTAAAAATAGCGTCACCTGATTTAATTCCAGAATCTTCCTCCTCATCAAATTTGGAAAACGAATTGCTGTGCAATTCACAGCCACGCACTGACTCATCACATCCAATAGTAATTGCGAGATCCTCGGCCGCACAGCAGATCTTCTTGGAAGCAAGTGGTTGTAACAGATGGCAAGTGACATCTCTTGTTGGACTGCAACTTATTCTCTTCATTGGCATGTTAATCGTTTAATACTGACGATGAATTCGATAAATTGTTCCTCTTCTTAAAAAAAAACTTCACTCCATCACGAATTAGACCAAAGGAACTACCTGCGTTTAGGCTATTTAGTCCACAACATCCACACGCTGGATAACCTAAGTTACTGTATTACTAAAAAAATGATGTAGGTGAACAAAGTAAGTTGTCAATAGGCCTAATGTAGCCCAATTCTGTCATCCAAAAAGTCTGAGTGCAGGGTCATTCTGGATAGCAAAATGAAAGTTTATTTTTGCTTCCGAAAGTAGACTACAGTCCTTCTTAGCACTAACCTGTAAGCTCAAATAGCCACCCGCCAGTGTTAAACATCACCGGATACCCCACGTCACAGAGGTGAGTGCCTTAGGTTCATTTATCATATTTGCAGAAGACGGAGAGTAGATTCAGTTTATTAATGATTAACTCGAAAGGCCATCATCTCCCCACAGCTTCGCCGTTCTTCATCTCAAAACCGCTGAAACAGAGCCTCGGTCTGTTAATAAGACAAACAACCACAACTTACATAGAAATGGAAATATATGATACGTAGTATAATTAAACAAAGATCTACATTTCTAACGCATTGACCCAATCTCATTCAACAGGCCAAGGCCACTGTTTCTGAACGATGGTAGGCCTATCTGAACCTTTTTTTTTTTTTTTAACATTAACACTTTCTAAGAAGGCAAGGAACGGGAAATGTCTCCCTCCAGTGTCCGTGAGCAAATCTGAAGCTATTATGAATGGGTTGAGCGGTTAATTTCAGCAATATTGTGAAATATTCGCAGTGTCATCACGGGCAGTAGCAGTGCTTCCGTGTGAATGTGTTATGTAGCTGGTTCCAGAATGCAGTACAAATATAAGAGAGAATGTTAATGTGTAATTTGTGTAGGGCTAATTCAATATTATAATGTAGATAGTTGTGTTAATATATAGCGTGTATTTCTGTTAGCATTTTCCGTCCGTGTGATATGCGTAATTGCCTGTGTGTATAGTTCCCTGTTTATTAACGTAATTGTCCACCCTCACACACTGTGTTATGTAGAGATTAGACGTTCCTCGTGTATTTCCACCTTAGTGTCTGGTCACTAGTATCTCATCCATTAGCGATAGAAACAATACAAAATAAACAATTAAACTCTTGGGGGTTCACATCACATATGCTGTACTAATGTTTTCAAAACTGACATGAGCAAGTGTTGTATGTGTGACACTTCAGGACAAAATCCTTATTTTGTGCAAATTGTCATTTGGAACTTTAGGTAAGAAACACTGGGGAATCTGCTCCTTGCCTCATAAACCACACCACTCATCTATCATACCACTCATCAAATCACTCATCTACCAAAGGAATTAATTTATTACGTAACCATGTAACACTGTAATGCTTTTTGTCCATGAAAAACTCAAACGCGTTAGTATTGTGTCCAACAAATATTAAAGTGAACACATTCTTTTGTGCTCAGAAAACAAAAAGGCTGATTCAGACTTTGATGCCTAAGTTTAAGCACCCTTTGCTTCCCTGGGCAGATCCAGGTGCCGACTCACTGAATGTATCGAACCAAAGACTTTTCGTGCACATCATACTTTCAGTGAGCCTATAGCCTTTATAGAAATAAGTGTGACCGCTGCTATTTAGGGTCCTACTTTGATGGTGGAAATGGCAGCACATGTGCACTGTTGCACAAGCAGTAAAGTGAGTGGGAAAGGTGTGATCAAAGGCACTAAGTGGCCAGAGCCAGGCCAAAGTGAATTAGTGAAAGGTTTTGTTAAAGCAGATCAGATAGAAATATTGTCGACATATTGTCGACAGTTTTGCAAGGAATAAACCGTAGTACTTCTGTTCAGACCTGTTTTAAAATGCCCTACCACATCCATTCGAACTGTTATATTATTAATCAGGGTAGCCTATATATGTGATGGATATAGCCATATATGTGATGGAGCCTTTAAAAAAAATAGCCCACCTCACATAGGAGAATTTATTTTTAGACAAGAATATACAAGGTGCGATCAGAAAGTTCAGAGACTGCGCCTCTAAAAAAGCTAAATTGTACCTGATTGATATTTGTCTGCCATCTCCTTTGACATAGTCACCTTGTGCAGCGATGCACTGCTTCCATTGCTCCTGCCAGGCTTGTAACGCCCCCTGGAAGTCCCGCTCTTTAAGCATATCCAACACCATCTGCAATGTGCTTGGAATCTCCTCCACTGTGTCAAAATGGTGACCCTTCGGCTTGAACTTCATCTTGGGGAAGAGGAAGCAGTACCACAGGACCTGGACGAACCTGAATGTGATCTCTTTCTGAATTCCGTAGTGGCCAAGAAAATTACCCTTTTGTGGAAAATGCACTGGTGCATGGCATTTTTTTCTTCTGTCCTAGTCTAATTAAACTGCAATATGTAAATAGAAAAAACAAAGAATGACATTGGTCTATCTTCAAAATGAATTTAGTCTTTAAATCCTTATGTAACATTTACATATTTTTTATCTCACCTGTTGAAGCGGTCAAACCATTCAACCTTTTGCTACTTGGGGCAGTTCACATAACGTGCTTGGACCCCGATGATTGCTGCTGTGGCTACATTCAATATTATTATTATGATAGTGTATACCCCTGTGGTGTTATAAATGTTGATACTTGTACGCCAGAAGCCTTTACTCTATATTTAGTATTGGATTCAAACATATTCTTGCCTTCAACTACTAATCCTACATTATATATAGACATTTTTACAAATTTCATAAATAAATGCCACAAACAGTTCTACAGTGAAGCTCATATTGTTGCTTATACATATAATTTTCACAAAATACTCAAATTTACCACAAGAATGAGTAATATATCACTTAAACAGTCAGTTGGCCTATTTGGGAACTCTTGACTTCTGAAAAAAAGTGCGTTCACCTGATCAACTGGGAAAAAAATATAGACGCCTGAGTTAACCATCTTTCGTCTCACTTGCATGGCCTATGAAGTACGTTAAAGTAACACTATGCAACAATTTGAGGTATGGTTGTATAGTCAACTAGTTTTGGTACCATCCTCAAATTAATTTTGATAGCATATGGTCATGTGAAGGACAGATAAACACCTGTGTCTTCCCCACTAGCCATCCAAGATATGCCCTATGTAGTTCTGTGTAACGGGCTGGAACACCCTGCAAAATTGGAAGAAAAGCTTTCACAAGCATGACATTGCCAGCTATACTGCCAAAAGACACCAGTTAGTGTGTTGGCAAGCTTCTATCAGTGTCAGCTGGGCCTATTGCTGCTTTAACTTTACATTAGTATTTTTATTATAAATCAAGCTGAATTGGACTAGTAGACTAATATCAATTAGTGCAAATGTCTCTGAAAATAACTGTAATGCTGCCAACCACACTAATAGATTAAGAATGCAAACATTTAACATACAACAGTAAATGGCTTCATTACTATGCGTTTAAATAATTTTGTCGGAGCTTGTATTTTCCCAAGATCGGAACGCTGAACGCAGCATTCGTCTCCATCCGGTAGGTGGCAGATTAATTCAGATGTTCATCATAACTCCATCCCCAGCACGAAGTTCAACATTTTCATCTTAAATTGCACGGGAATGGAATTAGTCTGACACCTTCTCTGACTGGAATTCAGTTGAAATGGTAATTAGGTCTGACTTATAGAGCTGAAGTTAGTTTAGCCAGCATTTCCAGTGTCTCCAGTTTGTTCTGCCTATTGTGACATATAGCTAGCCCGCAGTTAAGTTTGCAACTCTTAACGAGCCCATGTGGCCTTTCATTAGCTAGCAAGCTAGCAATGAAAAGTAGTTTCGTATGGTTATTTATTAGAATTACGTGGGCACTTTTTAAATTGACTAATTTTACATTGTAAGTAGTTAACAGTAACAATGGTGTGGTTTAAACGATGCACTACTTGACTGTAGTCTGTAGTAGTTATTTTATCTAACGTTAGCCATCATCATCTTTTGCAAGCTAGCGAAATGTAATTGGCATTGGCATAACGTTACATCACGTGCTGCACATGGAAGGTTTGATGTTAGCATGGCAACTAAGCACTGTTTCATGGCTAGGTAGTGTTCAGTTATTATTTAAGTTGATGTGTTATTTCCATCATTCTTTCTTTTAAAATAACTATTTCATTCTTTTTCAGTCCCAGCTGGGAATGGAAATGGGAAGAGTTGATTTTCTCTGTATCCAGCACTTGTACACCCTTATGTTATCAGACCGTCAGGTGACAGGTAAAGACATTTTAACATAACAGCCGGATCAGTATACCGGTTTTCACGAGTGTCTTGGTGGACAGTATAGCCTACCCTGTTTGTTGAGTGAATCATTAACGTTACTAAATGCTTTATTCGCAAGCACCTGTGCTATTGTTCATTTACTAAAAGGGCATTATTTCTTAATCTTATCTTCGATAAGCTAACAGTTAGATGTCTAGGGGAGGTTTATATTAAGGGTAGCTAATGTCTTGCCTGGTCTGACACTAAAATTACGGCAAGCCACGTGTTTTAACATCAGATATTGACCAACAATTGCGTGGACTAATATGGCATGTCTTGCTAAATATAGATTTTTATTGAAATCATCAATTCTTAAGTCAAAAGCCAGTCCCCCCTTCTTCAGCAAACGTGACATTTTGGCCAATGTGTGAAACTAAATGTAGCCTACTGACTTCACGTTAAACTGAATTCAATTTTCAACCACACTTCTTCGCTAATTGTCAGTCAGTCAAACAGCATATTTGAGTGATCTTGCATTTCTTAAAGTGTTGATTGATCTAGCTAAGTGCATTATTGCAAATGCTTTTTTTTTTCAGATGACCACTTGGTGGCATGTTACTGAATTTGGATGCATAAAAAGGTAAAGTCATTTCAAAAGCTTCATGTAGTATGTAGGTTTAAGTTAGAGCTGGCCTACTTTATTTTCCGCAGAATATTGTTATACATCACTGATAATCATCTTAGTAATAACCATTTTACAGCACTGATTGTGCAGCTCGATGGTAATATGTCATAGCAGATACTGTAAGGCCTGCTATTTAAGTGATTGGCTCTGTGCTTACATGAGAGTTTTGGGCAGATTCAGTGTAACTCTACCTGGATGGAAGATTTAAAAAGATTTTCCAAATGTTGGGAATAGTTTGTCAAATGCAGTTTGCAGTATTATCATAACCAAAGGTACATTTCAACATTACCAATACCATGGGTTCACTAAGTATTTGTTACTTTCTCTAGAAACATACAGCTTCTCTACAATGTGCTCTACTACACCCTCTCCAGATCAAAGGTAAAAGGGCTATTTTACATTGCAGTGGGATTTAGACCAATGTCAAATTAGGGTGTGGATTTTATGATGTGTTGAATATATTTGTAATTTTGTATTCTGTCTTAAATCTTGATTCCAGTATTCACGTCACTTTTGTCATACAAACCTAAGAGCAAAATTACCTGCAGGCAAAAAACCTGTTTGGAATGTGTGTAACTTTAGGTTTCAGGGATAGCTTTATTGTTTTGGGAGTAAATTAGGATTCCATATGGATATAACCTAGTTTAGGTAAAATGGGTCAAAATTGCCCTGATTGACTTACAATGGGAAATTCATGATGTGACCCATTTTGGTGGGTATTAAATGTGTTTTCTTACCCATATTTCAAGGTAGAGACCTGTAATTTGCACATTTGTCCACCTACTTCTACCTTTCCACACTGTGATTCAATGTGCCCATCTTCTACAGTGCCATATATAGGCAATATGCTAATTAACTCCTTGAA
Organism: Clupea harengus; assembly: GCF_900700415.2. Lineage (NCBI taxonomy): Eukaryota > Metazoa > Chordata > Actinopteri > Clupeiformes > Clupeidae > Clupea > Clupea harengus. The sequence continues at coordinate 7,453 of NW_024880270.1, forward strand.
TTGAATGTCCTGGATCAATGAATGACAAATGGGAACCTTGATTTGCCATCTATAGGCAGTGTATATGCAACACCATCACAGTGTGTGTGTGCGTGCCGTGTAGTAACTGTATTGAGCAGTATGCACTTATTAAGGTCACTGAAAAAGGAATTGCATGTCATATCTTTTTTTGAAACTGCAGATGCTCCTGGTCAACCTTTCTTTTTGCTTTGAAGGAGACCTGTTTGCTTACATTTGCAGTTAAGTGACCTGACCACTAATTAGCTAAAGGTCTTGTAAAACTTAAGATTTTATTTCTGCAAAAAAACATCCTCAAAACCATTTCTAAGGCTACAACAGTCATAAGTTATACTAAACGCTTTCAATGTTTTATGGATTTCTTTTAATGTTTGTGGTGATCACACTGCTACTGCTTTATCGAGGGTTATGTGTATTACTGTGCAAACCCATGACAGCGTCGCAATACGCTTCCATCGCTTTGAGTGGGCGTGGTGTTGCGTGTGGAAATAGCATAACAGACTGGACTAGTGAGCTAGTTAGCAGGCTATCCAGTTAGTAGGCTATCTAGTCACTTGTCTTTATATCAAAACTGTCATTCTGTTCAAATTAGCCCAGGATTAAATATATAACATACCAGGAACAACAACAAGCCCTTACAAGGCCATCCAAGCATTTCTTTTTAGCAAATTAAACGACCAAAGATGCCACAGTCCTGCAATTTTCAAACCGTCAGAGACGACACCAAACAATCTGATTGGCCGCTGCCGGGGAAAATCGCTCCTCATTTGCATAGGATTCAACTTTTTTCGGTCGCGTCGCCCAAAACGGTGGTCTACGTCACAATGGATTGCCTCCCGTTGAAATGCATGGGATTTAGAATGTCGCATCGCTCGCTACGGTGTCATGGGTTTGCACCGTTAGTCTACTTCATAGTGCAACCTTATTTGGAGATCAGATGTACTGTAGTGCTGCAGCCAGTTAAAGACAAACACCCATGGGCAACATCATGAATTTAGATGTTGTAAATTACTTTCCTAGACATGTAGTGAAAACAAACACTGCAGGATCTTCCCTTTATCCATGATTGGGTTTGCATTCTTCTTAACTAAAATTAGCTTAAATCTCCAAAACTAGGTAGGCTAGGTTTTATCCAACAGCGACAGACGTTATGTATTGATGCTCCTGAAAGATAGATATATTATGTAGATGTGCTGAATATCACAAGAGACAGTCATGAGAGCTGAGATGTAGTACGTTTAGGACAGGAGACGGGACCCCTCGATCTAAAATGTATTAACGGCTGCTTCTTTCTCGTTAAACCTAATCAGGCATATTAGTTTTATGCTGCTTGCTGCTGCCTGTAGGATATAGGCCTAGCATTTATTTTATTTTGCACTAAATCTGGTCTGATTTTGCTATTATTAGCTGTATAGAACAGTTTAAACAGATGTAATTATAATTTGATTTCTTTGACAAAAAGAAGTGAAGCAAAGTGTAGATTGTGGTTTTTCCACATTATGTTTTTCAGTGTAAATAACAGATAAAGATTTAAAGGTGCAGACCACAATTCTCAGAGTTGGTATGGTCATGAAAAACCTTGACAAGTCATGGAATTTGAAAATAGTGATTTTACAGGCCTGGAGAAGTTTTGGAAAAATAAGTAAAGCCAGAACATTCTAGAAAAGTTATGAAATTTTCTTCATAAATACCTATATATTTAAAGTTTGTGTGGTTCAGTTAAAGCTTGCCAGAGAAAAATCCATATTGGTTAAACAGTACTTTAACGAGGTTTGACCGTAAAACCGCTCACCGGCAGCCATGTTGGATGGATTTGAATTGCGACCTGTAGAAAAACAGTGGCAGTATGCATTGCGTTAATAATTCATGTTTTTCTCACTGCAAGCTTTTAATGTGGAGCTATGCAAAAACTTCTGTAAATACCTGAAGGTAATTTGTAAAATATTCCTATCCATTACTATCCAAAAATGAATTACTTTTGGGCGAGACAAATTTATAAGGTTCAGGGTTTTATGTGACATAAGTTTGCAAGCTAGCAAGATTTGAACAGTGCTTTACTGTAGTTGTTGGTGTAGTTACCCAAGTTAGTTAGCTTGCTAGTTTTAAACAAACTATGAGGGAGGTTAATCGAGAATAAATAAAATGCATTGTTCATTAACTTAAGTTAACTGAAGTATCTGTTGTATGCCATTAATGTGTGGTGAACATCACAATGCCGAGGCTTGTTTGCATTGTCACTTTACATCAATGGCAAATGAGAATAATACATCAAAATAGATGATAGTATTTTCCATATTTTTACAGTTATATATTCTCAATTTTAGTAAAAAAAAAAAGTCAGTTTTGTAGCCTGACGATGTCATACTCATAATTCTAGCCAGAATATGAGTCTGATACTGCTTCATTGGGCTGTGATTATGGGGTGTGTTTCAACCGAACCAGGAAAAAAATGCCTCTTCGCTCAATTGGATAGAGCTACAACCAATCAGAGCAACGTAGTCATAAATTAAACTTTTTTCCGAATCCCGTAGGAAGACTGCAAAAACATCTTTTCGATCTACAAATGCCTTGATCGCGTTTCTCTGTTCCTCTTTCAAAATTAATGCGCTGTCGATGTGTTCTAAAACATACTAGATAGCAGAATCAAAGCATCTCAGCTCTCCAGCGGCAGCCATGTTTGTGAAAACGAATTCAAACCAAGCGCTCTTTTATGACGTGGTGGATAACTTTACTGTTGATCATCTGTCCATCATCGTATAAAGCCCACCCTGACAATTTGATTGGTCTATCTATCTCCTCACAGATTTTTGTGAGGAGATAGTCTCTCCCCAACGGAGCAATGCCTGACCGAACTTCCCAACCTAAAATTTTGTGGGCTGGGCTAAGTTCATCTGGCATCCAGGCTATCAGTTTTGTGTTGCCGAGTATAAATGCCCTGACATTTTGAGGTGGAAATATTGAGAAATTAGGTTTTTATGGTGTTTTACCGATGGTAGTAAAAATGCATACGAATGAGTTGCACTTGTGCCTATTCACATCCATTATAAAACAGGCCTGTTAATGACGATGGTTAATTAGCTGTAGTTTCTTTAATCATGGAGCTACAAATGTAATTTTATTTTTTTATTTTGTTACTTTATTATTATTCTTTCCAGTAACACTGACATTATGTGTATTTTATGAAGTTCAAAGTTTTACTGTTAAATCTCCCAGCCACATGGGAATTTAATGGACCAAGATACAAGCCCGTGGGATGCCTAAAAAGGATCCAAGGATCCAACCCTTGTTTGCATTTTACTGCAAAGTGTGCTGATGGTCTATATTTTACCACGAGGGACTGCTACTGGGATATTATACAAGCATGATTTTGTGATTATTTATTTAACAAAAAATATAAAATGTTTTGGAACTAATCATATTCTGATATGTTGTTATTTGTTTTTCTAGGTCACAGCACAGTCCTGAGGTTACAGCTCCTTCTAATGAATGGTCTGTGGAAATCAAATTGACACATGTTGACTGCAATCCTGCAGACATTTTGGTGCACTTCCAGGGTCAGTATGTGTCAACCTGTGAGTTAGACTACAACATACTGAGAGTAGAGATTCAAAATGCGGAGAAGGTCAGGGGGCCTGTGGATGTAGGGAAACTATGTTTGGTGGAGGATGACCTAACTGGTCGTTGGTACAGAGGAAGAGTTCAGAACAAGCAGAGGGATCTATTTGATGTCTTTCTTATTGATCATGGAAATGTTCTGTCAGTCTGTGACAACTACTTGGCCAGTGCCTCAGATGAGTTACTCACGCTGCCCCCTAAGATTGTCTGTGGGTTCTTTGCCAATGTGTTACCAGTGGGCCAATGTTGGACACCACAAACAGGAAAGTATTTCTCGTCCTTTATCGGCCAATTCATAAATGGTTACATCCATGCCCTACTGCCACACAAAGTCCTCATACTCGAAGCACCTGAAATCACCAAGGATTTATCAAGACTCTGCTTTGGGAGACATACAGATACCGGTACTTTTCTGTTGGTTGTGGAAATGCTGACAGAGGTTCCAATTAGACCAGACAGTGAACAGATCCCTGATCTATTGAGCGAAAATCAAATTGCAAAAGGACAGTCTTTTAAACCCCTGTGTATTCAGGGTGTTGAGAACATTCTCTCTTGTTGTGGTCCCCGGCAGACAGTGGGAGAGAAGGTGAAGGTGCGATTGAGTGCTGCAGTTAACCCCAGTGCTTTTTACTGCCAAAGGTTGTGTGTGGAAGAAGAACTTAAGGTGATGTCTGACAAATTGGCATTCCTGTGTGAGTCAAAGAGAGAAAACATCAGGGATAGGCCAGAGGGCAACCTGGGTCTGCTGTGTGCGGTCAGAGGCAAAGATGAAAAATGGCACAGGGGTTATGTGCAGTTTCTGCCTGTAAATTCACAAGTCAGAGTTCTGTTTGTTGACTATGGATACTGTGAGTTGGTAAAAGTCGAAGACGTCTATCAACTTCCCTCAGATTTCCTTATGAAGCCAATCATGACTTTCCCATGTGCATTGTCAAGCCTCAATCAAGACACTGAGGCTTTGAAGAAAGAGCAGCATGATTTGCTTTTGAAGGGACTTCTTGGCAGTGCTTTGAGTGTCAAGATAAATGACTTTGACAAGGAACAGAATTTCTATCATGTCACACTGTGCAATGCTGAAGATGACTCAGTGGTCAAAACAGAAGTAACTCCTGACATTGTCGCCCAGACAAGTAAAGTGCATGATCACAACATGTCTTTGAAATATATCCCTTTACGATGCACAAATGAGACAAGGATTATACCAAGCAATATCTTGAGGGAAGACTTTGAAGTGGGTGCAGTTTTTGAAGGTTATGTGGAACATGTACTCAGTCCTGTTCATTTCTGGATAAGAACCGCAAAGCGCAATCAAGACTTTGAACACTTGATGAACACGTTGGCTGATTACATCAGTACATTAACGCAGAAAGAGGACATTCTCGAAAATCCAGTGCCTGGCACACTTTGCTTAGCAATGTATCAGAAGGACCTGCACTATTATCGGGCCATAGTCACTGACATTCTGGAATATGGGGCTGAAGTATTTTTCACAGACTTTGGCAATACTGAAAAGGTGCCAAATTTTCTTATTAAAAAACTGCCTGAGCGCTTCACTACTGAACCAGAATTTGTTGTGAACTGTTCTTTGGCTCATGTGCTTCCATTGGAAGACGTTTGGACTGAAACTGCAACAGAACACTTCAGGCACACAGTGTCAAACAAAGCCCTTGAAATACATGTCATCCACAAGACAAATGAACGATTTCTCGTGGATTTGTATAAGATTGGAACTCAAAAGAATGAGAGCATTGCACTCCTCATGACAGCAGAAAAAATGGCAGTGAATTGGAAACACAAGCCAACAGCTTTGTCCTCTGCTTTTGTAGTAGAAGACTCGAAGAAGTGCAAGACAAAAACCTTAAAGCCCAAATCCACAGTAAGAACACAGGGAATACTCACCAATGAGAAAGTAAGCGCAGATGAGGACAAGGGAGAAAATGGAAACCCTTACAGAGGCATTCAAAACATGCCGGAAAAATTGAAAATTCAGAGATTCAAGCCTGGAGAGGAGTTAACTGTACGCTGTTGTAATTTTGATACCCCTTCGGATTTTTGGTGCCAGATTGAGAACCAGATCAGCAGTTTGAACAAACTCATGGAAGACATGCAGGTGTTTTACCAGACACATGAAGAACCATTGAGATCCAATGAAGTCTTTTGTGCTGTAAAGCTAGCAGAGGATGGCAGGTGGTACAGGGGCTGCCTTCTTTCAAGAAAATTGATTAATTGCGAAGTAGCCTTGGTAGATTATGGGCTTGTGGTACTGGAGCAGGTGACTAACCTTCAGACACTTTCATCAGAATTCAATCAGTTGGAAGGGCAGTCATTCAGATGTAGCCTGTATAATTTGATTGAACCTACAGATGGAAATTCCTGGGGCAATGGAGCAAGTCTGTCACTTAAAGAGTTTGTTTCTGAGTCTGTGAGTTTGAAGTGTACTATTCATGCTGAGCTGTACGTGATGAATGTAGGCCTGTGCAATGTTGTTGACCTTCACACAACTTCTCAACAAGCAACTACATTCCTTGTGAAGCAAGGTCTTGCCGTGAAAGTCCAACCCCCAAAGCCTCTTCGTCCAAAAGCTTACCCAGTTTCCTTTATGTACTCTTCCTTCAGCATCACATTTGGAGGCAAAGAACAAGTCTATGCCACTCATGTGGCTAGTCCATGGGAGATATATTGCCAGCTAGGCCAAAATGGGGGTGTTATTGAAGACCTGATGGAAAAAGTTGCAAAAGAGAGTGGCAAAGCACTTTGTTCTAACTCCGCTGTCCATCCAGGAGGGCTTTGTCTCGCAAAATACCCTGAGGATGGGAAGTGGTACAGGGGGATCAGCAAGCCTGTCCTGTCTAATCAACTTCTGAGTGTGTTTTTTGTTGATTATGGAAACGGGCAAATTGTTGAGAAAAGCGATGTTAAGCCTTTAGAGCACAGTGCTACAGATTTGTTGATGACCCCTATGCAAGCCTTGAAGTGTAGCCTTAGGAATATCCCCAAAGGTGAACCCCTGGCAGAGGTCAATGACTGGCTAGAGAACAACATTTTAAATAAGCCAATTCAAGCTATATTTGTGGCCAAAGACAGTGATGGAACCTTCATTTGTGACATGTTTGATGGTGACACCGATATCACTGAGAAAATCAGAGAGATAATTGCCGCCCATGAAGAAAGTGAGAAGGGTTTGATCACTGACCATATCAATGCTGACAGTAGGCTCCCTCAGAACAGCAGAGACATTAAAGCAAAGCAAAGCAATAAGGTTGGCCACAACAAAAGGTCACCAGGAAAGCCAGAAATCAAGAAGGTCATTAAAACGGTTGATGCTAAAGCCTACAACCGGCCCGGAAAGACAACAACTCCCAAAGTACAGCCGGAAAATAAAACATCTGGACATGCCCCTAAACAGTTTCTCCAAACTCAAGGTTGTGTCACGGTGCTTCCAAAACTCGCCTCTCTCCCTGATGTAAAAGTGAAGCCTGGTTTTAAGGGTGTTGGGTTTGTTTCCCAAGTGGATTCCATCAACAGTTTCTTTATCCAAATGCAAGAGGATGAAGCAAACATACTTAAAATGGGTGAAGAGCTCAATGGCTTGTCGTTCAAAGAGAAGGCAGAAAATATCACATCAGAAGTACACAATGGTGATCTTGTTGCTGCTGAATTTGAAGAAGATGGTGCTGTTTACCGTGCAGTTGTTACTGATGACTCAAAGAAGGGACATTTGGCCATCGAGTTCATTGACTATGGAAATGTGGCTACTGTTGATCAGAGGAAAGTTCATAGACTAACTAATGAGTTTATATCTCAGCCCAGGCTATGCATACCATGCTCTCTTGTTAAGACACATACTCTTGTGAACAATTCCTCTTTTGAAGCTGTGGTAAAAGACCAACCTCTCGAAGTGGAATTCATCAGACACACTGGGACACATTGGGAAGTTAACTTGGATGTGGAAGAATCCAAGCTACCAACTACATCAGAACACGGTACTGAAATGAGAAAAGAAGTGATCCGAGCCTCCAATCCTTGGAAGTTTGAAAGTGGAATTACACATGAGCAACACACTAAGACCAGAGGACCCAATGAGAGGATGAGGATGCAAGAAAGGAGTCCGTTCAACAGGAAACCCTATTCGGGAAGGGCCACACTAAGTAAAAGAAAGAAACATGGCCAGAAATCACAAACCAAAGAATTCATCAAACCCACTGCATTGAAAGTCAATCCTCCTGATTTGGTGAGTGAGACCTCAATGAGTCTTGGAACACATTTCACTGAGAGAGCCCCCACCATCTTAGAATTTGTTCCCCTTAAAAATCCTTTCTGTGTTTCGAAAGAGCCATGTTGTTTCCCACCTGTAGAAGAGAGAGCAGAAGTTCCACAGCAGATTGCCAGAGGGGGACTGACTGAGGAGGGAACTCTTCTGACAGTTTTGGAGAATGGAGAGCTTTACATCAGACTTAACAGTAGTGCTGCACAACTTACTGCCCTTGAAACGCTAATTGATGAAGTTGAGCCAGAATGCCAATTTGTCCCTGTGAAAGATGTGAAGGAGGGTCTAAAGTGCTTGACTAAATCTCACGGAAATGACCAGTGGCGTCGAGCAGTTGTGCGTCATGCTTGGATTGAACAGAAAAAATGTACCGTTCAATTTCTTGACTATGGGAGCACAGAGCTGATACCAATGGGAAGCATCAAAACTCTTTGTGATGATGTGGGCCAGATGCCAGAGCAAGCGATCCATTGTAGATGGAATGGTTGTGGTGAACCTATCACAGTGTTAAAAGAAATTCTCAGCCCTTTAGCTGGTCAAACTATCAAATTAATGTTTGTATCCTATGTAGAAGCTCTTCAGCTGTGGAGTGTTGAGATCTTCATGAATGAGCGTCTCATTCTGCAACAGAGAACAAAGTCTGATTATCATGCTGAGGAGAAAGAATCACATGTCGTATCTGATGTATGTCTTGCACTTACAAAAGAATCCACCAATGAACAAGAAAATCAGCCTAGGAAATTGTTCATGGATCCTGTTACAATGGGACTAGAGTACTCTGGATTTGTGGCTGCTGTAACCAACCCAGGAGAATTTTACATTGCCCTTGATGATCAAGATCATAATGTGATTACAACTGCTGTGTCAGACATATTAGAGAGCTTACGAGATCTTCCAAGTCCACTTCCTGATTCACACCTGATTCCAGGGACTGGATGCTTGATCAGGCATAAAGACACAAAGAATTGGTGTCGAGCAGAGATACTTCACGTGGACAGTGCATCCGTGGTGATGAATCTTGTCGATTATGGAGTTTGTACACACATTCTACCAGAAAATGGAAGCCATCTGAAAATTCTGCCTGCTGAGTTGGCCAGGCTGCCAAAAATAATCTATCCATGCCTACTGCGAGGAATCAAGCCAGCTGAAGATGAACAGTGGTCAGACCGTGCTGTTCTCTTTTTCCAGGAGTTTATATGTCATAAAAACCTTCAGATTTACTTCAGACAGTGTATTTTAGAGACACAATGGGAAGTAGATATTCTGACAGATGGAGTCAGTCTTGCCAAAGCCCTTGTTGATGCTGGTCATGCCTTGTACATTGACTGCATGCTTGGTCTTAGATTTGAACAAGAACACTCTCATAATCTCCGAGGTTCTCCTGAAAAGTTTACAGTGGAGATAACTGAATTGATGCCTGAAGGAGCAGACCTGATGGATGATCCCAAAGAGTTCGAGTGGAATGCATTGGTTATCCAGGGGTCTGAAAAAAATGGAAGCATGGAGGAACCCACTAAAACAAACACTGGTGTTAAACAATGTAAGTATAGCCATTTGCAATCTAGGACCCATACAGGTGATACTATAGCCTGTGCTTGGTTATTGTTTACATGCCTTTTGAATTAACAAAAGTGTGTGTGTGTGTCTGTGTCCTATTTTTTCTTCACAGGTGTTCTGCAATGAAGAATATCCATGTAAAGGTTCCATGGGTTTCAGACACCTGAAACTACCCGACATTTAGGAAGGGGCTAAATTTGAGTAGCAGCACCATTCTGAAAGGACATGTATAATATTTCTGTTTTAATCATTTTTAGGCATGAACATGTGACTAATGATTAACATTACATCATTACATTATCATTTTAGTTAACTTAAATGATGTCATCATCCAGGATGAAGAATTTTTCAAAGTATAAAAATGTAAAGTGGTAAACCATAGTTTGACATGGGTGTATAGTTTGTTTTTATGGAAAGCTTGTGTTTGTTTTGCTGTTGTGACCTTTTTTATTATTTTTTTTAAATGACGGGACCAGCAGATCAAGATCACCCTTACTCCATATTTCATATGATGTATAGCATTGTCTTCTGCATGGTTTTACAAAAAGCACAGCTGTCATTTTGTTCATCTGAAATGTGCCATTTTTGTTCATGTAATAATTGAAGTTAATATTGTTTACATATTATGGTTGGACAATTACTGTTAAATGTTCATTAAAATGGTCTGGAGAAATGATGGTGAACTTTTAAAAAGAAAATGGCTCAGGTGATAATGTAGGTCATGACTTGACGGAACCACAATTTCAACGGTTGTGGAAGAAAGAGAAAAGGCTCCTCAGAAGTGTGATTCGAACCCACGCCTCCAGGGGAGACTGCAGTGTAGACCCGCTCGCACATCCTGACTGCGAGGAGAGGGAAAAATGAATAGCTTCCTCAATTATAATGAAGCCATACAAATTGCGTTTGATGTTGAAAGCAATGTTATCTTTTTATCTAATGCCACCATATACTCATAGAAAGTAATTAAAATATTAAAAGGTAGGCAGGTTTTCGAATACGTTTGTGTGAGAGGCAGCACAACTATATGTTTAGATATTTACCTTAGTGGACAGAAACAAAGTGTTCAATATAGGATGACTCACGTAAGTCGCACTTGCACCACGTGACCAGCTTCTATCAAGTGTCATGCACATCATGTGATGCGACTAGTTCCTGCTACAGCTGCTGGAGGAGTTGCTGTATCATGTCGGATACGTTGTAATATTTTGTTCCGGGACGAAACATGGGGTCTCTATATAAAATATATGCGGAGGTATCTTGTAAATCAGTAACTGCTTTGTGCATTTTAACGGTATTCGCATATTTCTCTGTCACGGAAGGGTCCGATGACAGTCTCTGGTTCCAAGATCTGTGCAGGTGAGGACGGGTTAGCCCGCGCACTTTTTATTTCCAATAGCCATGTTTTAATCTAACCTACATTGTTCAAAAAGTCATAGAATCCTGATGATTCGTTCAACTTGTGTGTCTAAGCTGTGTGCCACTAGTTGGCCCCATGATCAGTTAGCTAATGTGAATTGCATGCCTTGTCATTTGATTCGATTAACGTTAGCTAGCTCTGAGTGGCGAAGGGTCAACATTAAACAAACCAGCGTTTCCGTAATATCTGTATGAGTTTGTTGAAGACCTTTCAGTTAAATCTGGTCGTTAACTGTTGAATAACGACAAAACTACAATGGACGACCTTTACCTAGCTAGCCTGTCATGTCAGCATGAGTATTGGAAGGAAATATCTGTGCTGTCTTGTAAGCAAACTGGGAACCAAGCTAAGCAAACTAATGTAGATGGGTTACGTTTCTTAAGCGGCACAAAGTAAGTTCCTTTAAGCTTTTGTGTTAGCACAAGGGAGTTTTAAATACAATAACACGTTTTTGGCATGTTTAATTATTTTAAAATGAGCAAAAATCGATGACTCATGTCTGATCAGTTTCATTTCTAGAGCAAGCAATCATCATGTGCATCTTTGCGTTCACCTATATCTGCCAGTTATGTGTTTGAAAGGCCAATATTGTTTCTCCCAAATCCAGTTACAAATGGGAGGCCATTGACCAGGACAGCCAAATGAAGTACACATTTAAACTGTGTGATGACTCTCCAGAGACTAAATGCGGACCAGGGTCGTCTGTCTGTGCCCATAGTAATGCCACCAATACGGACACAACAGTGGGTAAGTTCAAGGCAGTAACAGACATCAGAGTGTTATGTTAAATACAATATCTTCAAAGGTCAGTTGCTGTCTCATAATTTGTTGAAAGGCCACTAGTGATGGGGATGTCATAAAACACTTATGTAATGACATCATGGTTTGATACACTGGGTATGAGTACTCCTAGGTAGACCAACAAATACAATTGTCACTCTTGTCCTATGTGGAGAGCTATCATAATGATCATATTGCTGAACGGTGCGGTGGCCTTTGTGTTCTCAGTGTGAAGTGGCATTAAATCTCCAAGTATAAAACGACCCCCCACCATTGTTTAAGGCTTCCCTGATGTGGACTTATTGAGTTAACACGGTTGTAACTTGTTTTTGCTTATTTTTTGGGATGCACGTTATTGGATTTTTTTTGATTTCACTGAAGAGAACATCAAGTCTCTCCTATACTAGAATAAACCTATTACTCTAATTGTGATGGCCTGCTTGTTGTGGATACAGACAACACATTTCCCTTGATTCTACCGTAAATGTATACTTTAACAAATGTGAACATTCACTCATGAAACGTTATAAAATCATTTCAACTTAGACTAGATGTAAATTATGCCACATTTAACATTACATTTCAAATATAAATATAAATCTCACCCTACTTGAACAGGTTTGTATGGTACTTCCCTGAGACTTTATCAGCCAGGTTTTTGTTGGTCAATATCATTGTCATGCTGATATTATTGTGCATGCTTAATTAGTTTAGCAGTATTAAGTACCTGACTGATCAAGGTCTTTACAAATCAATCTTCCATGAATAAGGCATTCAAATTATATATGGCTATACTATCAAACTGTAGCCATCATGCCAGACAATGACCTCCCTCCCCCCCAAAAAAGTGAACGATTTCTAGTACATGCTTGTATACAGTGTGATATTTGACAGCATGGTCATAAACATGGCCTTTGGCCCCTTTAGAGGATCTGTTACATGTCGGAACACTGTGCTTGGCGTTAGTCAGGTGACCTCAGCTAAATTCAGCCCAATGAAAAATTATGGGAAGTTGGAAAACTTATGTGGGCTCTACTCATGTTGAAGACATATTTTTGTGTCCTGTTGTAGTGGTTAGAGAGGCTTAAGAAGATAAATAATAGTTTGGACACTTAATGACATTCATAATGCACAAACGAACATTCATGTACAATGACGAAGTACAGTTTTCACAAATATTCTTTTGTTAAATGAACTGCTGGAGCATAGCTAACTGACCTAATAACATTCTAGTTGGAATGTTCCATACCATATCTATTCAGTACTTGCTGCTCAAAACGAAAAGTAGTTTTTCAGCCCTAGGTAGCTTCCACAGGATGTGTGAAATGGCTGTCATTTGTGGTTGTAGAATGATATGCTATGGTAGTTATACGAGGTTGTTAGGTTTAACCGAGCACCTGGCCTCAAACCAGTCAACAGGCCAGACACTAGGTCACTGCAAGGGACTGAATGTTTACTCATGTGAAATAACAATGGACAAACAACGGACCTATTTGATCCCGTAAAACCTGTTGTGGTAGTTGGATTGGTGATACGTGTCATGTAGGATGATGCACATAATGCTATGAACACAAATACAGGGATCTGAACACGAGTGATAAAAACTCCTCCAGTATTGGTCTAATAACAGGGTCTTGCTTGTTCAGTTAAAAATTGAAAGGGGGAATTTTGTTGCCCTTCTCTGTGTTGTCCTTGCTTTATCTTTCTAGATTTAGCCGTCTGGCTGTCTGGTTAGCTTTGACGTTTTCTGGTCTCGGGGTCAAATTCTCAGGCTGTTTACTCCCTGGGGCATACGTCTTAATGTTGGGACATTTTGTCAGGAAGGAAAAATATTCACAACATTTTGACCTTTACTGTCTTAAAGCATATACTATACCAAAAGAGCAAACCAGTAAACCAAACTGGAATGAAATATTTAGTTGGATGGTGACAAGCTACGAAAGACTACAAAAGTGAATGTAGGCTGTGTCAAGTCTGTATATGTGTATATAACTTGTTTGTTGGTTTCTCCTAACAGGTGAGCTGAGCCTACGGGGAATATCGCAGACTGTGCTAGACTTCAATAGCACTCAAAGGTGTGAAGGGAGCAGCAATAACATGCAGACCAGCATCTCTTTCATTTGCGGGAAGACCATGGTAGGTGTGAAAGGAGAGTCAAAATGAAACTATGCAGCTGAGCTATTTGGTGAATGGGAGAATGATTTGTAAGACAATTGAGTTTAAATGACCAGGGTTTAGGTTATGTTTAGTCACAGTGTTGAGGGGTCTAAAGCCAAGCATAGTTTCTATTCTTGTGGTGAAATGGTTTCTACAGGAAACTGATGACGCACAATGAATTAAGCATCAAGTACGGTCACGTAGCGCATTTAATACACAGAAAACAAAGCACAGCAACAGTTAAAACAGTTTGGAACAATTCTCTTGAGCAGATGCACACACAGTCCTCGTGCTATTTTCTGATAAGGAGAGTGGATGTAGTGTGGCACAGGCACACATTTAAAAGTTATCAGAACTACTACAGCAGGCCCTGCAGCTGAGCAAACAGCTCTGTGTGTTTTGCCTAGCTTGCCTATAGTCTTAGCCTCTGAGTTAATCACTGATCATATGAAAGCTCCTTGAAAGGAGAAGAAGCCTTGCTCCTTGGAGAGCATCATGTGTCATATCTCTTTCAGTTCCTCAGAAAGGGATGCTAATGATATTATGTATCATGTATTGGTTCACATATCTCATTGTTCACAAAATACTGTATGTAATATGAATGTCTTTGGCCCCGCATTAGTCTTTATGTGATCCCATTCCCTCTGCTCAGTGATGTAATACATTTAGGAAAACATGTTTGTCTTCATCTGTTTTGCGGTTTTGTGCCTTTCTTACTGTAGGGAACTCCAGAGTTGGTGACTGTGTCGGAGTGTGTTCATTACTTTGAATGGAGGACATACGTTGCTTGTAAAAAGGATAAGTTCAAGCCCCACAAAGAGGTGAGTTGAAGTGATGGCCTGAATTTTGAAATAAATGTCCCAGGCAAAATCATTTTTCTGCTGGCTACCAAGCTGCTGGGGCTCCCAGTAAATTCTGCTGCCTTGATTATGTGGGGTTTTATACTGAAGAGTTATTTCTGTAGTGATGCAATATAGTCAGAAATGTAAGCTGTTAGGCCTATTGCTAATGAGATGTTTTTATCTGTATGTGAAAGAAGTTTTAAAATGTCCATCATATTGAAGATTGTATACCTGTTCACTAAACTAAGCAACCAAAAAACAAACAGATGCATGGCTAACCAATGACAGGCAAAGGTAGTGTTTATTCCAGGTCTGTTTAGATGTATGGTGCCCTAGTTTAAGAGCATCAATGGCTGGTGGATCGAGTTGCACCACGAGCAATATCCTTGCTGAGCCAAAGTGTTTAGAAGATGGCGATATTTTTACGGGTTCTGCACAGGGTTCGCCAGAAGCTTTTGCAAGGAATATAACAAGTGCTTTTTCTGTTGATCAAAATAATTACATTTGTTTACTTCTCAGTTTTAAAATGCCAAAGCCACATCCGTTCGAGCCTGTAAAAAAAGTGTTATAGTTTTGGTCACTTTCATGAGAAGCTGTTTTGTAGAGATCAATACAACCTATCCCATAAACGCACCCATTCTGGAGAATTTATTTAGGCCTAGCATGTAGCCTTAAATGTAAAACATTCATAGCATGTGATGGACTGCCCATTCAATTTAATCTTCTGTATTCATCTTAATGGAACACAGTTGCAACTTCAATCTAGGTACTGAAACTAAAAAGTATATCTTTGCCTAAATGTTTGAACAGCCATTTTGGCACTCACTGCGGTGTGACTTGTGGGAGCAGGAGAGGTCAGGTCCAGTTTCTATGGAAATGAAACTTTTGAGGTTTTGTTTGTTTCACTTTATTGCACTTTAACTGTTGTGCACTGATGGTTTGTGATTTGGTGCTTGCAAATTTTCCCTGTCAGAGAAGAATATGTCGCCACGCCTATATCCAAAATCTACGCCTTGGCGCAACATTTCATTTTTCACTGGAGTTTAAGACAACCTGCCAGGGCAGAATAGGCAAGAGTTTCCTCCGGCATACTAGGGCTCATGGACATTTTAGCATGCTTTCACTGCAGGTGCTGGCATTACGCACATGATCAAGTAGAATAGAATAGAATAGATAGAATTTCCATTATCAATGCCTCCCAAACGGCTGGCTCTCGCCACAGTAAAATGTCAGGCTGATTAAGCCTTCAGGGTATTGGCTGGGTGATGGCGATAGAGAGTGTGTGACTAATCTCATGCGCTCTCTCTCTCGTGAGCCACATGTTCTATTCCAATCATCTTGCTGTTACTCACTGTTTCCCAATGGTCTGAAATATACTTGTGGTGCTAACCGGTGAAAAGGGCTGGCATTACCAGCCGGCACAAAATGGTCAACATATGTGTGACCTTTAACACATTATTTTGATTAAATTATTACTTCTATTCATTTCACATAATATATTTCACAGGTCTAACCTCCCAACCCTCTCCTCCAGAGTAAACAAAGTAAAATAAAAATTAAAAAAAAGAAATGGAATTAAACGGTCTTTAGTGTGTACAAAGATGGCATTGTTTGTCAGAGTATTTCTAGTTTTTTTTTTTTTAAAGAAGACCTCCAAGACCTGTGCATGATGGAATGTCTCTGGTGCTGGTCCAGTCATGGATATTCACAGACATGCACACAGGTGCTCCCCTGTCAGTGAATGCTTCTGGTGCTGGTCCAGTCATGGATGTTCAGAGACATGCAGACAGGTGCTCCCCTGTCAGTGTGTTTCTCAGGCCAGCTTTGACCTGAAATACTGATGGAAAAACTTGACTTTAAACTCACTGTACAGAACATAATGTATTTAGTGCTGAAGGAAAGATCAAATTCAGTTACCCTGTTCATGGTTACACTGACCAGCAGCTGAAAGATCCAAGCTTGCGTCTTGTCTTTCAGAGATTAGCCCCCCAAGGCATGGCAAAAAAGCATACGGTGTCTGAAACATTTACAGATCTCGAAATAAGCAGTTCGAACCGCCAAATGAATTCAGTCCATTTCTTGCCAAATGCTAACGTTGGCTAAATTACCTGTGGTTCTGTGTGTCTCTCTTCCTCATCCTCACCCCATGTTCTCTTCAAATATTTTGGAAAGCTCACATCTGCTGAGTACATGCATGACAAATTAATAGTCTAACCTTAGATAAAGTTAGTCTGTCTTTCTAACAACTTTGCTGCATGTTGCGCAATGGTCAAGTTATGTGAGCTGGATATACTTTATATTGATATTTTTATATTGATTTATATTTATATATTGAGTCTTGTAGCTACCAACGCATCATAGTTGAGACGGCTTTGAAATTATCCACTGCAGTTTTTTTTAATATATTTGTGCATTTAGAATTCTAGCTCAGTCATCTGTAAACATTACTATATGAAGACTTCCATTGATTCCATGTGCATGGTATAATTTGAAGATCCTTTTTGCTAAGCCTTTCTCTGTGACTCATCGATGTGCTGTGTCACAAAATCAAAGGAGGTAACTTGAGATGGACCGCTTCTGCCTGCTCTGTCTTTCTCAAGGTGCCCTGCTATGCATTTGACCCCAATGGGAAGAAGCACGACCTTAATCCCCTCATTAAGATCACTGACGGATACCTGGTTGATGACTCAGATGATGAACAAGACTTCTACATTAATATTTGCCGCAGTTTGAGTGAGTTTCTTTTTTCTATCATTATCTTATGTGCTCAGTCAATGATAGCCGTGTAAGTATTGTCATGAGAAAAGGGTTCTGCCCTTTAATGTATACTAAGTAGTGTTATATGTGGTTTGTGTCTACTATTTCCTGGTAGGCCAAAATAAGTTGAAGGCAGAAAG
>NW_024880271.1:0-25002 GCF_900700415.2 Clupea harengus
GATGAACACTACTGTTTTTTTGTGTGTAATTGGGGGATCCTTTATGTGTCTGTGATTTTTATTCTTTTATTGTGCATGTTTCTGTAATGTTTCTTCTCCAAATTACTTTTGTCCCAGTTGTTCTGGAGAATTAAAAAAACATTTAAAAAGTATTGTCTGTGTAATGTTTCAATTGTTCTCCTGGTCATTTACCTCCAAACAGTCTGATCATTTAACGTAATTTTAAGTAGAGAAAGTGTTACTATATTAAACATATGATCTCCATCATCTCCAGCGATATCTCTTTGAACATTCTGTCTGCTTGCTGTGATGCATGACTTAACAGTGCCCTTCAAGAGGCTCGTCAAAGCTGAGAATTTGTGATTTCTAACACAAAAAATGTTCACAAGAGCCCTCAGGCTTAAGTTCTAGCAAAAGTATTGGAAATATAACTCATTTTCTTGGAATTATCAAGACATTTTCATGTTTATATTTTTGGTAGCGTTTCATTTCCTGTCTGAAATACGAGCTCATGTGAAACTATATGACTGATTGCATCATATAAATGGCGTTGAGTATACCAGTTTAGTAAACTTCCTCAAGACTTCAAGACTGTAAAATGTGTTTCCGTTGTGTGACAACTGTAGACAAATGTAGTGTAAAACATTTCACAAATTATTTTCTCAAACTTGTATCATTACTAGGGGTGTAAGAAAATATTGAAACACTTGAGTATTGCAATATTATGTTTTGTGATACTGTATCACCTCAAAAACACTACAGTGTACATGCAAATATTTATTGCATAGTGTTGTGTTTATACCCCTGACCGCTAACATAATTTAGATCAAGACTAACAACCATTGTTTGGTTAATCAAATTTCTCTCTGCAACAGCGTGCTTTCAGACTTCATTACTTTTTTGCCCTGCAATCCTTTGACCTTAACAATTCATCATTTTGCTGTAAAGAACCTGAATTAAAGACTATAACTGCCTCTCCTGGGAAGTATATGAGGAACATTAGGAAATAACCCTACCCAGTCCTTTTAAAACTTTAGTCTCAGACCGAAACCCACCCCCGCCCCTTCTCAAACTGCATCCCAATCAACCTCAGAACATCTTTGCAGGGCAGCTCACCATCTAATTAGCCTTTGTCTTTTGACATGCTATCCTTGTTTCCTATACCATCGCCCTGTGGGGGGTGAAAGAAATAAACAACTACAAATTACTCACTAATTACCAGCCATGTGTCAGATGAGTGTGGGCTGATAGGCCTGCACAGGCGCCAGCTGTACTGTGCACAATAGCTCCTTCCTCTGCTTCTCCTTGGCCTGCGTCTTGTTGGCATTGGCCAGTGATGCTTGAGCGAGGCTCAGGCTCAGAGCAATTAAGCTGAATTGGTTGTTGTTACTTGGGTTCCCACAAGGATGACACACCTCGCCATTCTAATCGCGCAGCAGATGTTTGTCAGGTCCCCTCATTGTTCAGATGGTCTGAGTTGCCCCTCAGGGGTGAGAGAGCTGGGTGTGTGTATGTGGCGAGAGGGATTGGTTACTGAAGGTAAGCGGAGGGAATTGTGGTTGGTGAAAATGCATTTGGTTGTAGGCACTCAATCAGTGGATGTATTTGCACAGTTTTCATGATTGCATTTTGAAACCTCTGTTTTTATCGGCGGAGTCAAAGTCAAAGAATTGTAGAAGTAAAAACATAAATTAAATAATGTCAATAATGTAATTATTTCAGATTGACGACTTTATTAATTGGATTGACAGTTAGCTTGAAAAGTAATAACCGGCTTTGTTAAGAAAGTAAAGAGTTTGTCTGGATTCTCTTTACAGTTCTATCCTCAGTCCTTTAAAGCACCTGTGACTCTCTTTAGCATTTTAAAGACTCACATTGGTCAATAAACATTTAGGTCTTGGCAACTAGGGGCTGCTTTAATAGCATGGCCATTAAAGTCTATACTATTGTGTGCTCAAACGGCCCCCCTACAATCACCTGGTTCTTCAGTCGATACAGCAGAGGTTCACTCGTTACTCACATAAAGCCTGGATCAATCCCCAGCTATTAAATGAAAAATGAAAAAAAGCTGGCACCTACCAGAACAAAATGAACTCTCTTGTGGTTTGTGAAGTTGATCTTTTCTCTAGTTTATACTTGATCAGGAAATCAGTCACGTCCGGTTGGAGTAGTAAATCACCTTTTAGAAAGCCTGATGCTCTCTTTGTTATTTTGATTACTTTTCACTCAAAGATGATACATTTGTTTTGTCTCAGAAGTGAGAACAATATCCTAAAAGGTAGGCAAATATAATGCTGATCTTTTGAAGTGTAAATTCTTCTGTAAATGAAAAACTATTTTTCAGTTGTGAAAAACGACTGTGAGAGTGTATGTGTTTGTTTGCCGTGCAGGGGACTCATATGGAAAGGGGATCTGCTGGGGAGGAAGGTCCCATCCTTCAAGTCTGTAAATGTGTGTTAAGTACACGTCTGCAACTTCAGTTTCAGCAGTCAAGACAAGACAAGGTAAGTTGTTCATGCTGGTTCAGTCTCTCCTCTTGATAAATCGTTTAAGAAATACATTTGAGATACGCCTCACAATTGGGTTGATTAATTAAAGGGCAGCATATTTTTTCAAACATACTTCATCCATCATCACCACCAAAGTCTTCTCACACACTGATACCATAAACAGACAGTTGAATAATTTACACAATTGATATGGTTTCTTATAGCCATAATGGAGCAGTCAGTACAGTAAAAAGGAGGATCATCATAGATTATGATGTCTTAATGTCATTAGCTCCTGCCTGTGATGAAATAGTCATGTGCCTATACCGCTTCCAGTCAAGTAATGAATGAGAACTAACCATTTCTAGCATGTAACATGTTTGCATGTAACAAACAGATTCATTTCTAGCAACATGCAAAATGCATACGCCACTTACATTTGTTCTCTATCTTATGCATACTACCTTCTCCTTGTCTCTCTCATTCACACACATGCACACGCCACACGCACCCACATATTTCACACCTTCTCATAAACACACTTAAACACACTAATGAATTCATTCTCTCCCTGTCTTATGTGCACCACTTAAAGTCTTCCTCTCCCTAATACATACACTTGTTCATTTTCCTTCACTCACTATCTGCATCTCACTCACTCACTCACACACACACACACACACACACACACACACACACTAACACACGCACACACACAAGCACAGATGACTTTCTGGGAGGATAGAAGAGGAGTTGGAGAGGGGTGGTCTGAGCATCAGTAAGACACTGTCCTTTTAGACAGTGGGCTCTCTTTTAAGCCATCAGCCTCATTTCCTCCAGCACCTGGGCTGCTTTGGACCTCCTCCATGTCATCCTTGACCTCCGGTAAACCCCCAGTTCCCAGCCACAGGAACACTGTCTGGCGTTAAGGATGAATTCACATAAAAGGCTGTCTTTCTTTTCAGAGGTGAAGAGAGAATCATTTGTGGTTCTATACACACAGCGGCCTCTGGTTTAATTAGCCTTCATTTAAACATGACTATATTAAGCTATGGGGTGTACATGACAACTGGGTAACAGCTGCACAACATCCTTGGGTGGCTGGCATATGGTTTTTACTCCATCCTGCATGTTTTTATTGTGTAAATACTATAGAAGGTGAAATAAGAAACAAAATTACGCTAATCTTGTAATTGTCCTACTGTATTTTGTGAAATAACTCCTAGACCTATTTGTTTTCTCTGCATGGTTTCATTTTAGCAAGTAGACCATGCCTGTCAGTTATGTGTGCAGCCATGAATAAACAAACACTGCTGGACTAAAAAGTGTGTTTTTATATGTTTTTACGTGTTTCTTCAATTGTAAATTTTGCTTCATGGGTAAATTAAGCTAGTTTTCCTTTTCCATGATGGTTTAGTGTAAAAAGTGACCTTTAGTTCAGATTTGATGCCGAATAACTGACAGACGTACATAGTAGCTATATCAAAATGCGTAATAAGGAAACAGTCCGGTTCGCACAGTTTAGAAACTCCAGTTCCAGACTTTACGGATCGTAGCTGATGACTGTAAAGGCTTTTTACCTAACGAGTGCTCTGATATATTCCTCCGCAGGGTCAGTAAGACTTTCTTATTACATGCAACTAGTTTTCCTTTTGTGTTTTATGGAAACACAGATCGTTTAGGGGTAGCTCTTTTCAGTAATCGGCCATCTCACTTTTTATTTTTCACAATATGCATTTGTCAACAACAGCGTTTAATTGGGTCTATTTAACACAGAGACGTTGACAGGTAGTACTCCGGTCTCTTAAACATGGCCACCATGATGGAGTAAATGCTACAACTTTAAATTTCAGATTTTTGAGGAAAACTATTTTTTCTCTTCTCTACGAGGAATGTTTCGTCCGAATATACCTTACCAAATATCAAATCTATATGAAAGCTTTGGGTAAACTTTCCTATTGGATTACGTTTTGATATAAGTTGGCTGGAACCTGGAAAGGAAAAAAAAGAATTGCATCAATTCCGTAAGCATTTTCGTGTCTTTCGATTGTTTTAAACGTTCTATGTACCGCCTGAGACCATTTCTCCTGAGCGGATATGGGTTTGTAAGATCGCATTTTCTGGCAAGATGAGAAGATGTTACCACTGGGATGCAGAAAATCGGGCTTTTAATGTGTTTTCCTATGTTCGCATAGGCGGCTGGAAAGTGATCCAGTAATTTGGGGAGGATCAAGATTCGCCGTTTGTCCACATAACGCAGGCTATTACTGTGCTTGGCTTGTGAAGACGCATTTTAGGAGTTGAATGTTGGTGTTGCTGTATGTTCAGGAACCGCCGAAACCCACCCGGTTCGGCATTAATTTTGATTTGGGGAAAGAAGGAGCGAGCGACAACCCCAACCCCCACCCTCTTACTAAACGAAAGTATTGCGTTTCTCTTATGGCACTAAAGGTCATGAAGGCAGTGCCGCCAAACTTCTAGGGTCTAAAAGGTAAGTTATTACTTATTGCCACATTGAAGTAGGTAACTTTGAAAGTAAGTTCTCATCGTTTGTGTAGAATCGTCACCCGCGCCCTGAGTGGTCATATCGTGTGGTGCTCTGGTAGCAAGCGGGTGAGGGGTTCATGGACGACTTGGCCATAGCTTACTTTTTCATACGTGTTTACACAAACTCGGGTACAATGTAACTAGTTCTTATTGCTTCAGGTAGCCTATATATTTTTGTTTCTATGTTGCTCGGCAGTTATGTCAAGCTGACTGTTTTACATACCCTTTTGCTAGGTATTTAGCTACGTTTTAGCCAAGCACTTATGTAATGTAGGCTACTTCTAGAAGTTCTCCATGTAGTGTGTATGAGAACGTTATGTAGTTCAATGTAACATCCCGAAATGGTAAAGGCATATTGGACCTTTTAAAACCCAACCATTTAAGCACATCTGTACTGTTTCCTGATTGGCCATTTCAACCTTCAGTAGCAACATCGGGATTGTATCCCTCATGTAGGCTACATAATTTGTCATTGACTGCAGACCTGATACACTCTGGTTTGTTGACTACAGACAGTTAGGCTAGTCTTGCTTTTACATTTAGTGCAGTTTTGCATGGCTTTCTATCTTGGATTAGTCAAACATGCTTTACGTGGTAGGTCATGTGATTAACTTCTACAGTAAGCAATCAAGAATGAGAAACCAGTCATTATGACCGTTTATTTGTTTGGCTTATGCTGGATTCAATAAAAAGTCCTCACTAGAAAAATACAAACCTCTTATACCTCCTTTTCCATCAGATTTTTAAATAATGTTTCAAAAGTCAGACAGCAACTTGAGGCAGTATAGATCAGTGTTGGGAGGGGGAGGGTGGTGGTGGTGGGATTGATCAACAAAGGGATTGAATGAGATGTTGTGTGGAGGAAAGGTATTTTTCACAGCATTTGCAATTTACAATACATGTTCTAGTGACACTTAGTACACATTACCATTGTCCTGGTTTTGTCAGAGAATTGGATTTGGAGATAAATGAGGAGGGGTGTTGCGCAAAAAAACAAACCCTAGTGCTCAAGCAAGCTTATAAAGAGCAAACAAATGTGGCCCCTCTGACACAAATCGAGTGAACACTCTATTCGTTTCTGACATTCACTGTATCGCAGCAGCGGAGAGTGATCTAGCAAAGTGTTTGGAATCTTTGCACCTCTGAAGTGGTTTTCAGTGCTGATGTTATTGATCCTATGGAAAAAGGAGCAGGAAAGACTCCATGCATGAACACAGGTAGAAAGAGAGTGTGTGGTAGTGGCTGGTGTCACGTCTGCTCTAAACCCCCCACTATGTCCTGCAGTGAATAATCTACTCTTAGCGGTGTTCTTGGGGGCACATATGCCTGACTTCAACTTATTTTTAAGAAGTCCTGTATCTATCTATGTATGTAAGGCAAGGTAAGGACAGTGAAGCACCATGACTAACATGCAACAGACAGAGCAACATCGGTGAGTGGCAGACTGCTTTATGGAGGTGAATCAGAAGGATGGACTACTGGAGACGGAGTGCAGAGAAGCAAAAGGGCCATCATTCCCTCAACGGACAGAGCATAGAAAGCGAGGAGCTAGGGAACTAAGAGTGCAACCAACAGGTGCTCATAGAGGAGACTGCATCTGTGGAGGTGCTGACATTACAACCAATCTGGACACCACCAGACAAAGCATCTCCCTAGTAAGGCCTAGTAAGAGTTAACAAATGTCAACTTCCAGATAGACAGTGTTGAAAACTGATCTCACCGTTTTGTAAAGAACACTTTTTAAACCATAATCCAAACCATTCCCCCAACATTAACAGTAATGGGGTAAACACAAGTTTGAGAACCAGTGGTTTGTCTTTCATAGAGCAGACGATATCTAATAATTCAACATTACAATTTCAAGATTGCTTCCGTCTTAACTGCTGAACACGACCCAGCCCAACTGTGAAGTTCTTAGAATAAGTAAGTAGGAGTGTTGTGTATATATAGGTGTGAAAATACTGTGTATACTATACTAAATCCCACAGTCAAGACGCCTTTTCTAAATGTAGCATATGCTACCGTTCAAGAGTTTGGAATTACCCAGGAAAGGACATGCTTTCCTGGAAAACTAGTTTCTACCATCAAATAAGGTACGAAATGAATAGTCAATACATTGACAGAGTTAGAAATGATGATTTCAGTATGAAATGACAATTTAGTTCTTTTCATAAAACATACTCCATTTGCACTAATTATAAACTTTGCACTGTTACGGTTTCACTGACTCTTCCATAAGTATGTCTTGCATAATTTTGGAGCAATGTTTTGGGTCACTGATGGCTCCAGTCGAGTGCCATCCACAGGGTATGGCATTTACATTGAGTCATTTAGCAGACGCTTTTATCCAAAGCGACGTACAAAGGAGAGAACAATCAAGCTACGAGCAATAGAGACCTAGTGTAACAATAAATACTATTTTACATAAGAAATAAAAAAGTGCAGGAATGTAACTACTGTTAAGTAGTAGTTAGGGGAGATAGCATTAGAGGAAAGATAAGGAGAGGTAGAGGAAGGAAGAGGACGGGAGAGGAAGTGCAAGTTAGGAAAGGAAGTGCTCTCTGAAGAGTTAAGTCTTCAAGAGCTTCTTAAAGGTAGAGAGGGACGCCACTGCTCTGGTAGTGCATGGTTGTGGTAAAATGGAGTTGCAGCCCTAAAGATTCATTTTATTCTATACAAATTGCTTCACAAGCACCCCAGATGATCATATTTCCTCTACCTTGCTTGCTTATTTGGATAATTTCCCAGATATGGCTTTTTCTTTGAAGCTCTACCCAGAAGGTCAGCATAATGTAATGGTCATTATCAATTATCTATACTTTATGTCTGATCCATTTAAGGTTATTTGGATTGAAAGAATATATTATTTCAAAACCAAGGCAATCTCTCAGATTCCAAACTTTTGAACGGTAGTGGATCCCATCTATTAGTCTCATTGAGATGGGCTATGTTGAGGGTGCAAATATGTGCCCCACTGTGTTATATTAAAGGTATTAAAGCCTGAAGGGAAAAGTTTGGTTTGGTAACAGTTGTTGATATTTGTTAGTGGAAATAATGTATTCTTTTTGGAGTTTCATTCCATAGAGGACTTTGCCACCCTTAGTAAGGTGTGATCGATCACTATCAAGCAACCTCTGTCACACCTTCAGGGAAAAGTCAGTGTCAGTTTTATTAATCTAAAACAAAGCAGAGGTCCATTCTAGTTTCCATGTGTCCATTTCACCTCAAAATTATACTTATATAAGGTTTATCTTGTAATGAAACCTTAATGGGAGAGATACTCACCACTTGAGATTACTGCGTATATTTTAAGTTTCTCCTTGCTTCCTTAGGTTTAACAATGCTGCATAATTATCCATATAATTACTTTGTTATGTCAGTATTGCGTTGCTTGAATAGTGGCCTGAACAGGGCTTTTTGAACGATGGATTCTAAAATCTATATCTGTTATATTGTTTTTAAGTGGAGGCTGGCCTTGTTGAAGTCTGCCCTTGAAATGTAGGCCATCAAGATACAGTGAAAGTAACTGTTAATACAATCTGCACCTCTTATAGAACAGTATTGATGCCCTGCTAGAGAAATCGTGCAGGAAAGTTTGAAAAGTCAAAAATGAGTGGTCTCCAGTATCACATTTACCCCTCCTAGCTGTCAATAGGAGGTACATATCTATCCCACTTTCACATTTGGACATGAACCAAAGTTAAATGGTGTGTGCCCAGTATATTATATTTGCTAATCAACTACACTATTTTAATGTTTAGTAATTTCGCAGCTTGAAGTAAGAAGACCCTAACAAATCAAGCCACCCTTACCTGATTTTATGCTTGGCTCTATGGATCTCATAACTATCTTGAAATAGAGAAGCGGACCAGATTTCTCCACAGAATGTAGTACAATTAAAAAGTTTGTGCCGATGAGTTGACTGAAACAACTTTTTCCTTTTCGGTGTTTTTGGAGGAAATCTGAAGGTAGTTTGCTGTGGGACAAATAGTTGGTGAGCTATCCAGTGGAGCACAGCCAAGCCAACTTCAGTTCAGATAAGAGAGGGATAGATAGTGTGTGTGTGTGTGTGTGTGTGTGTGTGTGTGTGTGTGTGTGTGTGTGTGTGTGTGTGTGTGTGTGTGTGTGTGTGTGTGTGTGTGTGTGTGTGTGTGTGTGTGTGTGTGTGTGTGTGTAAAGGGAAAGAGCTGAAGACTGACTAAATGAGACCGGTGTTCCTCCTCCCTGATTGGTCAGGATGCTACAAACAGCCACAGTGGCTGACGGTATGACTGCCCAGTCCAGCGCAGATTCCCTGGAGTGACGGGAGGGAGAACATTCCGAGAGTAAACAACAAGCTTGACATGTCCTAGCCACGCACACTGACCTCACACAACACACTTTGCCACACACAACGTTGATTGTTAACAAGGCACCATGCACTTGCATTGTCCAAAGTTATAGTTTAAGGAGTACTTGCTGTGTTAATGTGTTCGTGAAGTTGAACCCACGGTTGGAAGGGAAAGGTAGGCAGAAGGGGGACCACACTGCCTTCAAAACTTTGACATGCTTGTGGACAAGTTTGGTTGCTTGCTAATGCGTATTGGGAGGAAGTAAATGTGTGAATATCTTGCACTATGTAGTGACGTCTGTTGTTCACATGTTTATCATGTTTATTCATGGTGCAGATGCAGTGAAGAGTTAAATATAAATATTATGTAGATATATAATATTTGGTCATTATGATTTATACTCTATTATGATTTTAGCAACTATGACAGTATAAATCATAATCTTAGAGATTTAGCAGAGATTAAGAAAATGTTAAGACGAGAAGGGGAAGCCGTTATAAACAGCCAACATTGACTTTGGAGACCCAAGGAGAGCTCTGGATAAATCAACATTCTAAAAACCAGAGCATGTGTGCAGACACCATGGACCGCACCGAGGGGTTTCTTTTCCATTTTTTTCTGCCCCACGACGTCCCCGGCCCCCTGCGTCTCCCTGCTTTCCACAGCATGACTGTGCTGAATAAAATCTCTAAATTAATTTAAGCAGCGCTCCACAGAGAGCTGTGGCGCCACGCGGAGCCCAGAGCTGCCTCCCCTCAAAGCTCATCTGCACACAGCTGCTGCCAGTGTCATTCCCCCCCTCTCTCCTTCCCTAGCTGCTGTAGTCTCTCCATTCACTCTTTCTTCAGATGCACTTTAGCTGTTACATCTGTGTCATCCTCTACCATTCCACTTTGTCCTGCCTGCCTTTCTCATTCTGTATTTTCCTCAGTCTAGTGTAGGCCCTGATGCTTCCTTGTCTTCTCCTTACCTCCTTCTCTTCTCTTTACCTCCTTATCTTCTCCTTACCTCCTTATCTTCTCCTTACCTCCTTGTCTTCTCCTTACCTCCTTATCTTCTCTTTACCTCCTTATCTTCTCCTTACCTCCTTATCTTCTCTTTACCTCCTTCTCTTCTCCTTACCTCCTTCTCTTCTCCTTACCTCCTTCTCCCTTCCCTCTTGTCCTCCTTATGGTTCTTTCCTTGACTTCAACTCCTTCCTCTCCTCCTCCAGTCATTTTGTTCTCACTTTATTTGCCATATTCCCTGTTTATTCCGTCTGTTATTTGTTTTTCTTTCTCCTCACCCACTCCTTTTCTACTCCTCTGTCCACCTTTGTCTCGCCTTGACAAATCACCATCCACCAAGTCTGATCAAGGCCTATGTAGCTGGTTGTGTGTCTGGCACACGAGGATGAGTAGTTAAGCTATGCTCCTCTGTCGTTGTTCTCAACACCAATGGAATTGTGTTCTTTCGATATTATTGGGTAACGCTACAAACACATGCCAGCAACGCGAATCGCTTCCATCGCTTTGAGTGGGCGTGGCGTGGCTTCGCGTGTGGAAATAGCATAACAGACTGGACAAGCAGGCTAGCCAGCTAGTAGGCTATCTAGTCACTTGTCCTTATATCAAAACTGTCATTCTGTTAAAGTAAGCCCAGGATTAAATATCTAACATACCAGGAACAACAACAACCCCTTACAAGGCCATCTAAGCCTTTCTTTTTTCAGCAAATTAAACGACCTAACGAGGCCATAGCCCAGCAATTTTCAAACCGTCATAGACAACACCAAACAATCTGATTGGCCGCTGCTGGCGAAAAATCGCTCCTCATTTGCATAGGATTAAACTTCCCCCAACGTTTTTCGCTCGCTTCGCCCAAGTCCCTCGTATACGTCACAATGGCTTGCCTCCCGACAGAAATTAATGGGATTTAGAATTTCTCTTCCGTTGCGTCGCTGGCATGTGTTCGTACGGTTAGTCTTGAGAGCCAGAGTTGCTGCTAAACAATCTTGAGTACTTTAACTGTTGGTGCATGATTTCGGTGTGCAATTCAGAGGTATATTTTAGGAGGACAGAGTAATATTGGAACTAAACCAAGTGCCTTTCCTCACTTCTGGATACAGAAAGAAACGTTTTGGCCACATGGTGTTTCAGTGTATGGTTTGATGAATAGTCCCACGGCTGAAACTTGGCTAGAATCATTCCTTTGCTGACTGTCAATTTTAAGAGCATTGTGAACTTTTGGGATTCAGGAAAATCTTAGCAGCTAGTTGTCACAGAGTCCTCTGTGGAGGGCCCTCTTCCCAACTTATCTACCAGAAATCTATTCCTTAAGGAGCATTCACAGCCTGTTCTCAATGAACTCCCATGATTACGCAGTTTAAAAATCTGGCTTGAAAAGCTGATGATACCTTCTTCTTCTTCTTGTGTCCTTCTCTGCAGAATGTCATCAGAGGACAAGAGTTTGGAGCCCTCTGACCAAGGACAGTCTCCTCCCCTGAGCAGTGCTGAGGCCACGCCCTCGAGGGCCACGCCCTCGGGGAGTCCAGCCCACAGTGACCGGCGTCCCCGAGGCCGGCCTTGTAAGGATGCAGGCTCTTCCATTCATGCACCAAGGCCCAAAAGGAAGTGAGTACCTTGTGCCCTCTTTGGTCTATGTCTACTGAGGGTGCTCTGTTAATGGGGGTGTTCCCCCTCGCACCCCTGACCTTGCTCTTCTACTTACCTCTGTCTCTATCATTGCCTTTATGTATTCCTCTGTATCTCTTTCACGGTCTCCTCTGTCCCCGCTATGTGAATTCCCTCCCCTCTAAGTGTGTCTTTGGTAGCCATGGCTTCTGTGATTTGGAAGAGGTTGTTTGCTGAGATGGTATATTTGAATCAGGAGTTTTTTAATTTTTCTCTTTTAGAATGAGTTGAGTGACTAGCTGCTGTTACATTTGAGCAGTATTTGTTTGCTTTTTCTATCCCGTGAACTATGCCCTGACTGTAATTAGTTATGGCATGGCTGGTGGTTGCAAATGTGTGACTTGATGATTAAGACATCTTTTTGCCTGGCCTGTTAGTCATGATTTTTTCATAATCATAGATCACCCAACCCCCAAACCTTACATTCACAGAATCAATTCATTAAGCACCATGAATTATTAAATCTACGAGCATTTAAATCTGGCACTGTACTGCCTCTCCGATGACTAATCTGAGATGTGGAGATGTGTGGATTTATGCTGAGGCTTGTGGGCTGCCTAAAGGATCCTGACTGGTGCTGGTGAAAGTTTGGGGCCGTATGTGACCATGTCTCTCTGGATGAGTGTGTGTGTGTGTGTGTGTGTGTGTGTGTGTGTGTGTGTGTGTGTGTGTGTGTGTGTGTGTGTGTGTGTGTGTGTGTGTGTGTGTGTGTGTGTGTGTGTGTGTGTGTGTGTGTGTGTGTGTGTGTGTGTGTGTGTGTGTGTGTGTGTGTGTGTGTGTGTGTGTGTGTGTGTGTGTGTAAGTGAGGTGGGGGAGTGGGGTGTCACGAAGCGGGAAGTAGAGCAGAGCCGATGGCTGAGACGGGCTGAAGGAGGCTCTTGAGTGTACTGAGGTGCATTAGCATGGAAGAAGTGCTTGGAGAAGCTTGCAAAGAGATTCTGCCTGGAAACCAACATTCTCGTTTCTTATCCTCCAATTCCTGTTTCTCATCCCCTCTCTCTCTTTCCTTGTGCCTATGCCTTCAATCTACCATGCTTTTTCATTGCAAAAAACGCATTCGTAGAAGAAAACCATAGATTGTGTAGGTTGATATTTAAACCATTCAAAAAATTGACAACAGGAAATAAATCTGCATGATTGGTTTGTTTATTAAGGTGAGGGCGGAGACCATCATGCCCTGTGAACTTGAGGGAAAAACACACACACATAAATCTAAACAAATGAATGGCGGGGACCTATTGTAAAGGAGCAGCCTCGCAAAGGTGGCTTGGGGCCTCCTCTCTCAGATCAAGTGACACTCCTCAAATAAGCAGTGGCGATATAGGCCAGATTAAACCGGCATCCGACACCACCAGGTACAGTGGGGCTGTGACGAGAAGCCTTTGGGATTGTTTACGACGTCCACAGGTATCACGTCAGTGTCTGCACCCGGTTCTCAGCAGAGGGGAAAGGATCTACATCTAGAACCTTTTCCACCTTCGTTGAAGAAAAGTTGTCTTCATAGCCGAAAGCAACTGGGATCCATGAAAGGGTACTGAGTGTAATCGTGAAGGTTTTTTTAAGGAGATAAGCCAAGGGATGCAGAAGAATAAGAATGCTTTAAGTGTCTGTATGTTAACTAGTGAGCTAACCGGATATAAACTAGCAGACTTGCTTGTCCACACAAATAAAGTTGACACAAATAAAAGGTAGCAAGCTAGCCAACTGATATGTTTCATGATTTCTTTGGCAATGTTTGGCTGTTACAGCAATTCTAATCTTTTTTCAGGGGTTTCACCTTTGACCTCAAAAGTACATATTGAATACCCTTGGCATCTAGAATGAGACAGTTGTGTTTCTTTGCTCTTCTTAAAGTAACACTGTTCAACAAACTGACACTTTTTGAGGTATGGTTTTACAGGCAACTAGTTTTGGTACCATCCTCAAATTAATTTTGATAGCATATGGTCATGTGAAGGACAGATAAACACCTGTGTCTTTCCCACTAGCCATCCAGGATATGCCCTATGTAGTTCTGTGTGCCGGGCTAGAATACCCTGAAAAATGGAAGAAAAGCTTTCACAGCATGACATTGCCAGCTATACTACCAAAATACACCAGTTAGTGTGTTGGCAAGCTTTTATCAGTGTCAACTGGGCTGTTGGTGGTGTTTGCAAGGTTTTTGCATGCCTTTTAGGTGGTTAGCTTGCCAGTTTTGGAACAGAACTCCTTATTGCTGCTTTAAGACTGTTTTAGGGAAAACCAGCCGTTGTTTTACTGTTTGTGTTAAAACACACATGGGTCTCCTCTCCGTAGAGTACCTATCATTATTAGAGGGGCAGAAGGATGGTGTGGGTTTGGTGCTGACCACGGCGGGGGCTCTCGGTTTCGACGCACTCCTGTCTCCATAGGGACGGTGGTGTGACATGTGATCTCCGGCATCGTGCCTATGATGAGGCTAAAATGATGTTTGTTTATTTAAGGTGAAATGAGTGGTTGTTAGTCTCCTGTTGGTAAGGTGTGCATTGTGGCTGTTGAGCGTTTGGTTTTGTGGTCCACTCGTGGGGTGGGGGGGGGCTCAGCAGAGCAGCAGCGCTGCCACATTGCAGGCCTCAGTGGGGGCAGGGGCAAGTGTCTTGAGCTATGGCTGCACATTAAAGCTGCCGGTCGGAAAGCCAGTGCTCAGTGCTGACCCGGCCTATTAGCAAGAATGCGCTGACCGTATTTCTAAGACTCTACTGCGGGGGACTGTTTCAGTTGCATCATTGTTTTATTTTTTTCTGCCTGCGACACACTTTCATGTTTTTTATTTTTTTATTTCTTTTCTTGTTTTTTTCCCCTCAGCACAGCCTTAGCGATGTCCTCATTTCGTAATGGTTATGTACTCATTTGTGCAATCATTACTCACAAAAACAAATAACCAAAATTTAAGTCACTAACCTGTTTTGTAAGCATGTGCAACAGATGTGACTGGTTCCTCTTGTGAGTGTGTGTGTGTGTGTGTGTGTGTGTGTGTGTGTGTGTGTGTGTGTGTGTGTGTGTGTGTGTGTGTGTGTGTGTGTGTGTGTGTCGTGAGCAGGAAAGTGGAGGGAAATAGCCGAGGGTGGTGGTGGTGGTGTAATCGCTCAGAGCTGCTTGTTGGACTCTAAACTGTTAACCAGGCAGAGGCTTCTGGCGTCAGGCAAAACGGGCGGGCAGGAAGGAGTTAAACAGCATGCGACGAAGACTTGCAGGGCAGGACTGAAGGGGGGGTGTGCCCTGGTCCCCTCCACGGATTCCATGCCGGGTTTTAAGTCCCTCCCGCCTTGCTGGAACTACTTGCACTGTGAGGTTTTTTTTTCCCCCTTCTTTTCACCCTCTTTCACTCTATCGCTCGCTCACTCTCGCTCGCTCGCTCACTCGCTCTGTGTTTTCCTCCGTTTCTTAGTGAAAGCGATTGTGGGTCGGAGCTATGGTGGGAAGGGGGTAGGAGATTGGAGGAATAGGCTCGCTTTCTTTTTTCTTTTTAACAGCCTGACTTCAGAGGCTATTGATTTCTTTCTAGGCAAGATCAGCATAGCACATTTGTGTGATGATGATAAAGTATAAATATTGCCATTCTCATGTTCATTTTAGTTTGGGCCATTCTTTTTCCGTTATTTTCAAACACTTTGATGATAAATGACAGGAAGGTACCACAAACCTTTTCTTTTTTCTTCTTTGTTTGCTTTGTCAGTCTATGTTTGCCTCTACAAGGAAATGTGTTGTCAGTGGAGTTGCAGGAAGCCAAAGTGTTGAGTGTCTTGCCCAAGTCTTCTGACTGGAGTCCCCAAGAGTCTTTAGTCCCAGGCACCCATCAGTTTGATCTGTTTGATATGTGGAAGACATTCCCTGTGGTGGTTCCCAGAAGGACTCTCCTGACCTTCTCCCAGACTTGAGCTCAGCAAAGGGGTGTTTGTTTGCCTTCGGCTCACTCGTTAGACCACATCCCACCCCTTGTTTACCACGCAGCACTTCCCTCCCCAACAGAGATGGGGGGTACACGTAAAATCCATTTAGACGACCCTGTTTAACAAAAGCGGGTATTGTGGAGCACCACACAAGCATGGGCCATGCATAATGCAGAGCATGTCTAACTGTGTGAATAGCAAGGAGTCGTGTTCTTTTTCTTTCGTCTTTTTTCCTTTCTTTTTCTTCTTCCTTTGTTTCTGCGTCCTCTAATGGGATAGGGTGATGCATGATTCCGTCTTAGCTGATGCATGAGTTGATCCATAAAACCAGACTGGTTGGAGGCCAAATTTTAAACAACTAGAAAGAAAGAAATGAAAAGAGATGAGCTAGGTCTCCCCACTGTTGTATTGGAAAAACTGGCCTATTGATAGTTTTGTACATTGAGGAGAAATGCACTGTTGCCAGTTCATGGTCTCATGTCGAGTTCAAATTGGAAAGAATGTAATTAATTCCCTTAGCCATTGGAACCATTCAACATAGATGGCAATGTTGTTGTTTTTTTTGGATTCGAAGGTTGCATCATGCAAGATGTCAAAACATCTGTGAAACACTTGGTAGCGTTCACTACTCTACAGTAAAGGGGCTAATGGGTAAAATACTAAGTAACTAGTTAATCGAGTTTGCCAACTAGTGAGCTAAAAATCCACTTGGCACTATGCCAAAGGAATTTTCGCCATGTAGCTCAAGTACACGTACAGAGTAAGGCAGGGTGTATTTTGATGGAAATTTTGAAGTTGATGTATTTTGCCACTGTTGTTTTGTGTGGATCTTTCTAAGACTACCCAGGTCTTGCATCAGCCGCCAGGTTGTTTGAGCTGTCCTGAGGGTATATAGCTGTGTATTGAGAGTTCTTCTCCAGCAGCTCACGTTTGTCTTGTTAAGTGCTACAGACAGATATAAGGATCACTATTTATGGATTGAAAGGAACTTTAGTGGACTCCAATTGTGTACTCTTTCTCAATGAATTTGGAGGAAGAGATCGAGAGAAGAAGGGTGAAAGATGATCAATAAGTACCTGTAGCTGAATGTGCAACACCCGTGCTGTTGTAATGATTGTACATTTGATGTCCGCTATTGTTGAATTAAGCATATCAGAATGCTCACTTGAGCTCAGGTAAAGGTCCAAAAGAAAGTTCCTGGGCACGTATTGCCTTCTCTCTGACATTTTGTGTAGTATAGTGAGTACTTTTAGTCCGAACACTATGTGCTTAGCACTGTGGACTTAACGTGTGTAAATGTACCAATAAGTTGTCAAGAATTAAATGTGGGCCATCATATTGTTTCAGTTTCCAGTCCAGATCCAGTCTTATTTAACTGAGTGCTGGCCTTGCATGGTGACTTCAGCATTGGCATACTGGTTAGATGAAATGAAGAGCTCCCCCCCTCCCTCTCTTGCTCTAGGGCACTAGCGTGGAAGCAGCCTCTGGGCCTGACCCTAATATTACTTTCACTAGGGTTGCGAGTGAAAGTTTTGCCTGCCATTTTTCTATTCGAATCCTCACTAAACATTAGGACATTTCAACAGGTCGTTATTGTTTGGATATCTGTGTAGGACTGATATCCAAACAATCAGAATGGAAGAATGGACTATCCGAATGGAAGGTGGTGGTTTGGGTTAAAGTAGCCTGGGTGAAGTTTGACAGAGGGGGGTGGGGGGTGTTTTGCGGTGACCTGTGCTAAACCTGTTCCAGGCACCAGCACAATGGCCTGCATTTTCAATGATGTAGGTCATTGATCAGCGAGCAGGGCGGCAGGCCAGCCGGCTGCGGCAGGATCCGTCTCTACCCAGAAACCCAACCCTGGACATCTGATGCTCTCCTCTTCCCCCTGCTGCATTGTGCCAGTGGCGGGGGTTGAGGCGGGGGTGGCGGAAATTGGGGGTGGGAAGGGGAGCGAGACCAACCCTGCAGGCCCTCGACAAAGCCTTGCGATCGCCGAAGCTCGAGCTGATATTTTTAACCCGTTCGTCGTGTTTGGTGGCTCGTCTCTAATGGGGCTAATTATATCCCTTCTGGTTGAGTGCCCCCTGGACAGTTGACTCCAGAGGGCTGTGGTGTGGTAGATTTCTCTCTCTCCACGTTTACCACTCAGTTGGATGTCCTCGCTATCATTCTCCCTGATTACTGAGATGTGGGGCAGATAACGCCCAGTCTGGGAGGACGTCCTTTGAAACAGGGATGGGCTTTGCTTCAACACACACACACACACACACACACACACACACACACACACACACACACACACACACACACACACACACACACACACACCTCTACCACCTGGCCCAACATTTCATTCATCTGCTTCAATGTGTTACTAGCTGTTGATAGGGTGCATGCACCTTCAAAGAACCCTCTAATGGCTGTACTTGCCACATAGTACCTTGTCTATTAAAGAACGTTTGGATTCCGAGATCAGAGGTGGAATTTGAACATTATGTAATTCGGACCTTACTTGTCTGAATTGCCTAATCATCTTTATTTTTAGAAATCTTTTGTTGGACCTACAGTATAATTCTGTAGGCTTTGACTGCAATGCTTGGAGCTCATGTGTTGTTCCCAATGGTTGGAGCATGTAGCAGTAAGGCTGTGAGATTCATATAGCTCAGCACTCAGAATAGCACATGGGTCCCTTCTGCAGAGTGAGAGAGCTTGGACCTTCTAGAGCTCTGTTTGCGTTAGCGGCTACAGGGGAGTTAGCGCTGGCTATGTGCAGTGGGAGCTTGAGAAACAGGTTTTCCAAATCGACCGTCATCTCTTTCTCTTCTCTTTCTCTTCCCTTTATCTAGTCTTCCCCTATCAGTTTATTTCTGTTGTCCCACTTCTGCACTCTGTCCATTCACTCTTCATTCTGTGCTTTTTTTAAATGTTCTCCTCTGAATTTCTGTTGGTCGTTGTGATGCCTCCCGTCTTTCTCTCCATTCTCTGCTCCCTGTCCTTACCCCTCTTCCCTTGCCTCCCGTCTTCCTCTCCAGTCTCTGCTCCCTGTCTCTACCCCTCTTCCCTTGCCTCTGCTGAACCTTCACTGTCTCCTCTTCGGCGGCGTCTGAACTGTCCAGCCATATTCTTCTGGGACTTGTTTTCCTTCACCCCAGTAACGGTTCAGTCCCTTTACCCAGCATGCTCGGCATGCCTGACTTGCAAATCAGTGGCAGCTTGAAGGTTGAAGGCAGATGAATTGAATGTTGGGCCGTGTGTGTGTGTGTGTGTGTGTGTGTGTGTGTGTGTGTGTGTGTGTGTGTGTGTGTGTGTGTGTGTGTGTGTGTGTGTGTGTGTGTGTGTGTGTGTGTGTGTGTGTGTGTGTGTGTGTGTGTGTGTGTGAGAGAGAGAGGAGGGGTGGGGGCTACATACAGTCTCGGTGTAGTCATCTAGCAGGCGTGTGAATTTCTGCTAATGTGTGCAAATTCACTGATGAACTGTAACCGGTCTAACATGCAGCTGTGAAGAGGTGAAATTGTCCTGTGTGAAGCGACGATATGAGTGGGGTACAACCATTAGTTGATGCAGGATGGGTACATGTCACTCGTTGTCATTGGTATAGAATGGAATGATTGCAGTGCCTGATTGGTATCCCTTGAGAGTGTGTATGTATGTATGTATGTATGTATGTATGTATGTATGTATGTATGTATGTATGTATGTATGTATGTATGTATGTATGTATGTATGTATGTATGTATGTATGTATGTATGTATGTATGTATGTATGTATGTATGTATGTATGTATGTATGTATGTATGTATGTATGTATGTATGTATGTATGTATGTATGTACATTTTGCTGAAAGATGTGATGTATTAAATGGTTTGGTTGAATGTTTGCAATGGTTGGGTAGGAGTGCTGTTGAATGTATTATATAATGGCAGAGTTGAATGGCTTGCAGCAACTAATGTTCAGTATCGGAAAATGTCTTAAATGTGTAGGAAAATGACTTAAGTTTAGGGTTTGGATATGTATTGTATGTATAGGCTACAGCTTGTGCCCATTGGGTGGATACAGTGTGTGTCTAACCT
Source organism: Clupea harengus (assembly GCF_900700415.2). Classification (NCBI taxonomy): domain Eukaryota; kingdom Metazoa; phylum Chordata; class Actinopteri; order Clupeiformes; family Clupeidae; genus Clupea; species Clupea harengus. The sequence continues at coordinate 20,023 of NW_024880271.1, forward strand.
CATTGGGAAACCTTGCTGCTTCTTCCTATATGAGGTGCCAAAGCACTGGTGTCATGGAGTGCAACAAGTTGGTAAACTAGGTTAAAAGGGAACATGAAGCTATTAATGAAGAGGGTGAGAGAAAAGAGAGTGAAAATCTGAGTGCCAATGCCTGAAGTCATTCTTCCACTCGACTGAATGTGAGAGAGGGCTTAGCTGCCCCCCCCCCCCCCCCCCACACCCCCTCTGGCTCCCCCACCCCCATAGAGCTCTGGTTGTACAGTCCTACTGCAGAAACCATCGTCAAGAAGTTAAGACTTCTCTCTGGAGGAACATTAGGGTACAGCTGGCTCCACAGTGTTTGTTGTTGTTGTTGTTGTTTTCTTTTGTTGAACACTCCTCCTGCCTCTGTGTCTATATCTCTATTGCCGTAGTTCTGTCTCCGTTCTCTCCTGCCTCTGTGTCCATCTCTCTTGCCGTAGTTCTGTCTCTGTTCTCTCCTGCCTCTGTGTCCATCTCTCTTGCCGTAGTTCTGTCTCCGTTCTCTCCTGCCTCTGTGTCCATCTCTCTTGCCGTAGTTCTGTCTCCGTTCTCTCCTGGTGTTGCTGTTTACTGTAGCACTGCCTTTCCACCCTCAGTCAGTCTCTCACTCGTCCCTGCCTCTCCACCCTCCTCTCTCTCTCCACCCTCCTCCCCCCCCCCCCCCCCCCTCGCTCTCCCTCCCTCCTTCTCTTCCTGTTGGTGCGCTCTTCTGATGTGCTGGCAGGCCTGGCCGCGTCTGTTGAAAAAAAAAAAAAAAAAGAAAAAACCTCCATGTAGTCGCTATGGTGACGAGCAGCTGAGCACTAGCTGCAGGCCGTGCTGTGCCGCTCTGCCATTGGCTGCTGCTTTGGGCTGTGACACCAGTGTTGACAGTGTTTGTTAATGGGGGGTGGTGGTGGTGGTGGCTGCTAGTGGCGAGCTGATTGTTTGCCCTCTTAGAAGGGTAAGGGAGGGGGGGGTAGAAGAAAAAAGGTAGTAAAGGGACAGAGAGAAAGAGAGAAAGAGAGAAAGAAATAGAGAAATAGGGAGATAGAGAACGAAACAGAAATGGAGAAGGTGTGAAATGCAGAGGATGTTCTGAAACCAAATTGCCTATATCCTTTAAAGTTGGCTAGGGTACATGCTAAATGTGCTCACTGTGCTGTAGCTGGACTGTATAGGAGTGTAGGGTGTGTGTGTGTGTGTGTGTGTGTGTGTGTGTGTGTGTGTGTGTGTGTGTGTGTGTGTGTGTGTGTGTGTGTGTGTGTGTGTGTGTGTGTGTGTGTGTGTGTGTGTGTGTGTGTGTGTGTGTGTGTGTGTGTGTGTGTGTGTGTGTGTGTGTGTGTGTGTGTGTGTGTGTGTGGTTGTCACGCCTGTTGGCAGAGCCTGGTGTAGAAGGAGGACGCAGAGAGATCGGGGAGCTTCGCGTGACATCCTCAGCAGGAAGTGTGCTTAGTGGTTCCCACAACACAGCCGAACGCGTTCGCAAGCGTGCAACACATCCCACCCCACCCCCTGTCAGTCTATACTTCTGCTAAACACAGAGAGCGCAAACACACACACACACACACACACACACACACACACACACACACACACACACACACACACACACACGCGCGCGCAGCGTAGCAACCACACAACCGTGCCATCAACATCAACCCGCAGAAAAGCAATACTGTGGGACTGTTTTGTGTGTGTGTGTGTGTGTGTGTGTGTGTGTGTGTGTGTGTGTGTGTGTGTGTGTGTGTGTGTGTGTGTGTGTGTGTGTGTGTGTGTGTGTGTGTGTGTGTGTGTGTGTGTGTGTGTGTGTGTGTGTGTGTGTGTCTCAGCCTGCTCCACTGAAGTCTGTGGCGATGATGACTGTATGGCCCTACCCCCTGCAGCAGCATCAACTCTTGCTATACCATGGCTTATATTACAGCCTTGAGATCTGCCACACTTTCTCTGTCTCTCTTATCAAGTTCCTCTCTGTTGCTGGAAGCTTTCTTTGGCTGTGTGAAGATCGGAAAGCCATTTGAGTCATTGGTCAGTTTTTCAGGGAGGATCGGTCCGCTTCATTACCTTGCTCTATTCTGAGAAAATTGAAGTTCCTCCTCTGTTTGACTAAACCAAGATTGCTGTCTATCTGTTGTTCTTTGCTGACATTGGTTTCTCAAAATGTGTGTGTGTGTTTGTGTGTTTGTGTGGGTGCTAGGTCACGCAGTCGAGGTCGTCCGCAGGCAGATGATGAGGTCAGCATGGATGGCAGTGAGCCTGCAGACACAGAGCCTCTTCAGGACATGGGTAAGCCCTCCACACCATCTCCTCTCTCTCTCACACTCACACACACACACTCACACACACACACACAAATACACTCACACACACACACACAAATACACACACACACACACACACACACACAAATACACACACACACACACACACACACACACAAATACACACACATACACACACATACACACACATACACACAAATACACTCTCTCACACACACACATACTCTCACACACACACACACATATACACTCTCTCACACACATACACTCACACACACACACACACCATCTCCTCTCACACACACACACACACACACACACACACAATACACACACTACACACACAATATACACACACACACACACACAGAGTCCCCTACTCCTACTTTCCTCACCCCCTCGTTTTCCTCCTTAATGTTGAGGTTCTTCACTTTACCATCACCAATAGAAACCTCTTGGTTGTGAGGATCATACAGGCTGTTCTCTAAGTTGACTATTAGACTAGTTAAAGTGAGAAGCAACAGATAGGGTGTTGCCATTGGAGATATGGCTATGGGTTGCTTTGGCCATGGATGACATGGCTGAACTTGACAGTGTTGTGGTGGCATAAGCAATGATGTCTCTGACAGAATCATGAGAGCAAAAATGGCTGTTTATCATTTGAATGATGATGTAGTCGTGTATGTCGGCCATGCCTGCGGTTATGAGGTTTTACCAAACGGTGGATTAAACTGTTACATTTTTTTCTCTTCATCACTTTATGCAGAAAAAAATCATGATGCGAATTCAAAGCCTTGTAGAGGCGTGCGGCATGCATGGCAGCCCTACAACACACACGTGCACACACACACACACAGTTACACACACACGCACACACACACACACACACACACAGTTACACACTCTGAGGAGAGCCTTTAGTGACCAGCGTCTGTGGCGGCATCAGGGAGGCGGAGAATGACTAATAACTCCTGAAAGCTTTTAACGTCTCATCCCCTCCCCGTCTCCTCCAGGAGGCTCACTGCAGCACTGCCAGGTGCAAACAACACCGCGCAGAGCACCCTCAACTAGCACAGAACAGCACAGTCTGATCCTGTAAACAACACCGCACAGAGCACCCTCAACTAGCACAGCACAGTCTGATCCTCTAAACAACACCGCACAGAGCACCCTCAACTAGCACAGAACAGCACAGTCTGATCCTGTAAACAACACCGCGCAGAGCACCCTCAACTAGCACAGAACAGCACAGTCTGATCCTGTAAACAACACCGCACAGAGCACCCTCAACTAGCACAGCACAGTCTGATCCTCTAAACAACACCGCACAGAGCACCCTCAACTAACACAGAACAGCACAGTCTGATCCTGTAAACAACACCGCGCAGAGCACCCTCAACTAGCACAGAACAGCACAGTCTGATCCTGTAAACAACACCGCACAGAGCACCCTCAACTAGCACAGCACAGTCTGATCCTCTAAACAACACCGCACAGATTACCCTCAACCAGCACAGAACAGCACAGTCTGATCCTGTAAACAACACCGCACAGAGCACCTCAACTAGCACAGCACAGTCTGATCCTCTAAACAACACCGCACAGAGCACCCTCAACTAGCACAGAACAGTCTGATCCTCTAAACAACACCGCACAGAGCACCCTCAACTAGCACAGCACAGTCTGATCCTCTAAACAACATCCCCTCCCCGTCTCCTCCAGGAGGCTCACTGCAGCACTGCCAGGTGCAAACAACACCGCGCAGAGCACCCTCAACTAGCACAGAACAGCACAGTCTGATCCTGTAAACAACACTGCACAGAGAACCCTCAACTAGCACAGAACAGTCTGATCCTGCAAACAACACCGCCCGAGCAACCTCAACTAGCACAGCACAGCACAGCACAATCTAATCCTGCAAACAACACCGCCCCGAGCAACCACAAATAGCACAGCACAGCACAGCACAGTCTAATCCTGCAAACAACACCGCACAGAGCAACCTCAACTAGCACAGCACAGCACAGCACAGCACAGCACAGCACGGCACAATGTGACATGATTTTCACAGCCCAATCACACCACATGTGTTGGCGCCCTCAGCTTGTATTTGCTCAGCCGGGCAGGTTTGACATGGGGTCCTTGCTGTGACCATGAATCCAGACCATGTTCCTGAAAACAATGCTAATTCTACATTTCCCATACAGTGGTTTGCTCTTGCTGGATGTTAAAAATGGCTGTGAAGCATCGTGCATGTTGTAGAAGTTCTGGCTGGTCTTGCTGCTGTTCTCAGTAGAGGAAAGGGGAAGATGTCGCGGTGATGAAGGGGGGAGGGGTAAGGCGTATGGTTGAGTGGTATGTGGGGGTGGAAGGGGTGCTTGTAGCAGTTTCATAATTGAGTAAGTGGCGTTGCTGTTAGTTTAAACCAGGCACAGGCACAGGCACAGGCACAGGCACAGGCACAGGCACAGGCACAGGCACAGGCACAGGCACAGGCACAGTGAGTGGGGCAGGGCAGGGCAGGCGTGAGCCTCTCAGGGCTGAGGTTTGGAGTGTGTGGCCACCAGCGTAGCCTCATTAGCATCAGCTGGCCTGGTGCTCTCTCACGGCAACGCTCTCCACAGACAAGTGATATAACCACACACACACACACACACACACATACAAACAAGGACCTCACCCCCTTTTAAGTTATTGA
>NW_024880272.1:0-25002 GCF_900700415.2 Clupea harengus
AGGTTCCTGAAAAGATATTGCTAAATATTGCTATTGCAAAAAGAGTAAAACCCTCAATATATACTGTTTAAAACTCCATCCTTTTAACAAATCTGTTTAGGAATATTTGACAACATAGTAAATGCATCAAAATTACCTGGTATACAATGTAAACAAAGCATAAGTGAGAGAAGAGCATATACTCCTCGTGGTTTCATCTTTCTGGAAGCGAATCCTTGACTGCATGCGGTTATAATTCTACGTTTGGGTTATACGTCGCGATAGATAAATAACCCGACTTGCCAAAGGCAGGACGAGCTTCATGAGCAATGAAGCAACCTCGCGCCGATTAATCGGGGGATGTCACATGGATGCGAACAAGTGCAGTGACAGAAACATGACACATGAAAACAACATGCCTTTCCAATGTGTATGCCTTTCTTTCTCAGCGTCCGGAAAGGCACAATTTAATTTACAGTCGAGATGGACATTGATTACCATTTTATGCGGTTTCAAGTTAGATTTATGAAATTGTTCGCATACAGCCTAGATATAGGGTTGTCTCACAAAAAGGCATTCCGCATATACTGCATACATATATAAATTGATAGGAAATTGAAATACTGGTTTTTAATATTCGGTTGAGGAGACACGCCATTAACCGCCGTTTTACATAAACATGTGCACGGTAAGTGAACACTATAACCACAGGGTGGCAGTGCTTACTCATTTCATCTTAGCAAGGCGAAGACATTAATGTTGTAATAATATGCAACTTCTGTGAGGGAGAATATGTGTCGAAATACCCTTTTGACAAAGAAATTACATGTCTGAATATTAGGTGTCTTACCATGTGGATAGCATGAGTACACACACGCGCGGGCACACATACACACACATTGTATGCTCCATTTGCATTTCACTACAGGCCAGTCTATGTCCACGTGGAACAGAGCCCAATACAGAAGCATTTCCCAGCAGAGAACACCAATACCTGTGAAGTCAGTTAATGATTTAACAGATAGTAATGTTTAGAATGACTTGAGTTCGAGGAAGTGGTTTCTGCTGCAGGAAAGGTAACGTAAAGATGAGGGATGCACAGCGATTATAAGATTCATATACACACCTCCTATCACTCTTTGTGCTTAATTGTCTTCCCTTTGTTAGAGAAACACATACATGTAAATTAGCATTCAGCATTGTAGCTGGCAACTGACAGATTCTTGAGAACCACCACATTGACGCCTCAGTGCAGAAAGATGACATCCCTGGTGAAGGATGTGGATAGGACAGGCCTCCCAGTGGATATATCAGGATGGAATTTTGCCGAGGAGCCTCTGGCCCCTGCTGTAGCAGCATGACTAGGTGCTCAGGATCACTGCAGAGTCCATTTCCTGGGTCGTCACTGACTACTGGAGGGCAGAACCAGTTAAGCTGGCGATCTGCCTAATTAAAGTAGAGGTCGGTGCCGGTAAAGATCAGGTGCAGAGATTTTGCAGGGCTGTCTCATCATGGGACAGAAGAGAATGAGAGCCATCCGGAATAATATGAAGGCTGCAGAGTGAGCCTCAAGGTGGCTATGGATTAAGAGGGCAGATTCCCTGGGTAACAGCTGCTAGGGCAGAAGTTGAGGTCTGATCAACCTTAGTGAGGATGTATGCTGTTCCACCCAGGAAACATATATAACAAACACTGATGATCTGCCCTAGTTTAGCATAGAGAGTTGTTTCACTACTACTGAAGTATCTGATATTTGTATGATGCAGACCTCTTAAAATATGACACGAAATAGTGACAAGAAAACACAAACACAGGCACATCCCCACACACAAATGTATTGCAACAGAAAGCATAGCAATATACCATAAAACTGGTACACCTGGGTAGTCCCCTGTGAAATAAAGTTCTGTTAACTTCTGTTAATCTTGCATTGACTAATCAGCCTGAATGAATCGCAGCATCACCACATTGCAAACTTCATGGTGATTTACATGCATTGCATTCTTTTCAGGGTGTGGAGACAGTTTTTGATCATAAACAGATGTGCTCTACTGGGTGTTACTAAAAGGACTGCCGTCCAGCTTGAAGGAAGCTCCTGCTTTTGTTTACGTATTTAGGGCTTGTACCAGTGTCCCAAAGGAACCTTGGTTTCCTGCTCTGGTCTCAAGACACACTTGCAGAGGCACCACCCTAACTGGTTTACTAGAATATCTGGGCTGAACAAAATGTTCTTGTTCAGAGATAATAGTTTAGCATAGAAGTATATTTTCATCAGTGATTGCAAAGGTTACAATGTAGTTTTATATACTTAATACTTTCAAAACATACACAGCAAAAGTGTGAAAATGCATATTCTTAGATCTTGGGAATGAGTTGGCTTTTTATTCAGTAGTCTACTTCCTAGGTGGTTCAACTTGAGCTGAATGTACCTCAACCAAGGTGAAACACAATAATTGATGTAAAGGAAATAATAATGATTGGACGATGTGGCTGAAAATTAAACTTCAAGGTCTTGGCTGTGTCAGGTCAAAACACCACCCCCTTCCAAGGTCTGTCTGCTATGTTGGTGGCTATGTAAGTGGTGTAAGGTGTCTGCTTTGTAAGTGGTGTAAGGTGTCTTGCTTTCCTCTAGTAGTAAGGACAAAATGTACAACACATTTATATAAGATTGATTATCTGTTTTTATCTCAGAAACCACCCATAGATGAAATGGAGAAGTGAAAACACACAAGGATAGCATCCAGACCCATACAAGACACCTGCTTTGCACACACACCAGCAGATACCTCATGAAATATCGCAGATTATGTGTTTCCTTGCCAGTGGTTGAGGTGTCTACACAAAGGCAGAGCTCCGTCTACCATACTCGGTTATCCCCATACCAGAAACATGCAAGGTACACATTGTGTATTTAAAGTTTTAGAATAACTTACAAACAATGCCTAATCTGTTAGTTTAGTTGTTTGTGCTGCTTGGCAGCGGCAGGTGATTTTACTATCAAATGAATCCTCTGACGGAAGTGGACATGACACGGCAGACGGTTTAGGCTGTGAATGATATCTAACAACCCTTTCGACAGACCAGAGGGTAATTTAACTCTCAAATGAATCCCCAGGAAATGGAGGACAGCTACTGGCCTCATGGTTTGTGCTATCTCCACTTACATCTTGGGGTCAGGGTTTCTCAAACATGTCCATGTTTTTTTGTAAAGAGGGAAAAATGTAAAGAGGAGTTATTGAAAAGAAGGATATTTCCATGATATGTGTGGTATTATGAAGAGAGGAAAACTATTTTATCCCCAGAATGGTGCCTGGCAGGGACCCCTTTACAGTTATAAAATAATGTTATTTCCCTGATCAGCCTGTTACTTAGAAACAAAGCAGATGTATACTTTTTGTAAATTACATCAACAGTTTATAAATTAAAAAATCATTTAAAAAAGTTAGTAAAAATCTACACAGTGATTTTTGAAAGAAGAGGGAGAACAGAGCCTAGATTTCTAACACACAGGCCCCTCCCTCTTCTCTAGGCCAGTGGTCTGGAAATTCCAAGATGACTACTCTAGATGAAGAATTCTTGACAGAGCTACACAACAGGAGAAGAAGGGAGGAACAAGGCTGAGTGTGAGAGAGAGAGAAATGAAATCCCCGGTTAAAATAGCTGTGGATTTTTAGAAGGAAGTAACCAACCAGTTCCCTTTTTTTTGTGCATGCGTGCTCCCTCTCTCTCTGTCTTTCTCCCTCTTTTCCTCTCTCTCACACACACCGTCTCTGTCCCTGTTTCTTTCTCTCATGCTGACTAATGACTCTGATAGGAAAATCTGCGTAGCTTATCAGAAGTGACACTTTGTTTCCTCTTTTGTATGGAACCTTATGCACACCCAAACATTCAAATCAGGGATACTATAGCATAGAGCTGCAGCAATGCTTCACATATAAAAGAACTAACTAACCAACTACCTAAGGATAGGTGTTAACCAAGGTCCAGTGTTCACCACTGAGAAACAACTCCACACCCTCATCTTCTTATCTCTGTAACTCTATTATTAATATCAAAGACATTTTTCCACAACAGTTCATGATTTAAATAAAATTAGCTCAGTGTTATACAACCATGCTTATCAAGTCTCTGTTCTTAGTCAGCTTTCCAAGTGATATTAAACCAGGTTGACTATTATTTTGCATTTAACACAGAAATCTAAAAGAATACATTTTATAAAGCGTAAGCAGACTGGATGAAAGTGGAATGGAGAAGGTATGTATTCAGACATAGATAACAACTCAGGTTTAGAGTAATGAAAGCACTGTAATTCTCAACTCTATAGAGCCAAGAATAACCAACATGGCAATCTTTCAGACATCAGCGTTTAAAAAAAAGAAATTTTCAGGAAGAAAGCTGTTATTGGATAAGTGATTCCTTTGTCAAAAACTCTAACAACCACTACACATGAAAAGAAGCACATCATGTCTCAGTAAGTTAGATAAGGTTCACAGCTGGGTGGCTCATTTAAATTAATACATTGATAAAACACATACAATATAATAAAACCCTTTACTGAAACTGCTTAGTTTGATTAACATCCAACTCCTCAATATATTTTGTTTTGCAAAATTGCCCTAATTGGAATTCTGACAAACAATACGACCTAATTTTATAACTATAGTTGTATATTAAGTTATATCAAACAGTTTTTACATCCTTCAGTGACAGGCATGCTGTTTGACTCATCTACAACAGCACACATGGTTTCTTGGTGGTAGTTGGCTGTGGATTGAGAAAAGCACGCACAGCCTCAGCAAACACCTCCTTTATACCATCTTGGTTGAGAGCCGAGCACTCAAGGTACTTGATGGCCTGGATTTGTCTGGCCAGCGCCGTGCCCTGCTGTTGGGTGACGGTGGTCTGGTTCTGGTCCTTCAGCTTTTTCAGGATCTCAGGGTCGTTCCGCAGGTCCTTCTTGGTGCCCACCAGCAGGATAGGCGTACTGGGGCAGTGGTGTGTCACCTCGGGGTGCCACTTGTGCTTGACATTCTCATAGGAGGGTGGGCTGGCGATCGAGAAGCAGATGACAAAGACATTCGTCTGGGGATAGGAGAGGGTGCGGAGGCGGTCATACTCTTCCTGCCCAGCAGTGTCCCACAGGTTCAGACTAATAGTCCTACTGTCCACGGTAACCTGGGAGCTGTAGTTGTCAAACACGGTGGGGATGTACTCGCTGGGGAAGGCGTTGGTCGTGTAGGAAATAAGGAGACAAGTCTTCCCGACAGCTCCATCGCCGACCACTACACACTTTATACTTTGCATGTTGGCACCTTCACTGCTTTATGCACCTGCAGCAGAGTACAGACAGAAGGTCACATACAGGGTTTCACAAGAATGTGTTTGTTCATGTTTATGTTAATAATTCTGGATCCAGTTTTGTCTGTTTCCAAAATGCTATCTTAATGAGAGATAAAGTTAAAAAGATGTTGAAAAACTTAAATCCGCTTTGTAGCAGTTAACTGATGCTGATGAAATTGCATAGGAGAATACATGAGCTGTACCATCACTAAAAATGGTGAAACAAGTAGAGCACACAATGCACCACAGAGGGACTTGGTGGTTTGAATAATTCTCACACCCTATAAACAGTAGCCATCTCACACTATTCACACCCCTGCCTTGCCGGTACTGCAGTCATCTGAGTATATTTATACTGCTGTGGTAAGACCTAGTTATTATAAGACCTAGTCAAGTATTAGTCTCTCAGAATGACTGGCGCTTACCAGTATCTTTTGTGTAATAACTTCTGTATTCGGCATTAACATACTAAAGGGTATTTGAGCACTCATTGCAGAGTGAAAGCTGTCCTGAACCAAATTCGAACTCGCAACCATGGGCATGTGAGACGGGCGTGCTAGCAAGGAGGTCAAATATCAAAGCACTATATATGCTACCTGTTGGCTACCGTCACATTAACAATTTGTGACTATTTCATGAGGGATTATATTTGCCTACTGAAAATGAATATTCATATGCCAATAGTTATATGATCTCCACAAGAAACAATGCAAACCACTCTTAATGTAGCATTTGCAGGAAGCAACTGTCTAGAGATCCAGGCTTGATCTGGTGCAAACCACATAGTCAGTTTGAGCTGCTATCTGAGTGATTTATCCTGCTCATATCACCAGAATCAAATGTTATTCACTATTAATGCAACCTTTTAAGGATTTACTGGTATCTGTTAATGTCCCCACCAGTCATGCGGAACCTATTGCACAGACCTACACTTCCCGTTTTCACATAAGCAACTACGGTAGAATTGAGAGATTGACAAATATTTAGAAACATTCTCACACTTCTTAAAACTAAGTATGTGTCACAGTAAACATGTATGGAAGTTAAACAAAACATAAACATAAATCAATAAACTCTCTCTCTCACCTACATTCAAGCACACACACACACACACACACACACACACACACACACAGTCTCTCTCTTCTAAGATGCTGAAATACATAACAGGATCATTAATCATACTTGTAGTCGACATTCAGATAAAAACTGTCGGACTCTATGAGCCGGTTCCGGGCAATCGTCGAGCACAAAACAGGTGAAAACAGTTCCTAGTTACAAACATTTATCTTTTAATCATGAACAAGAATCTTATAAAGAACAGGTTGACAGGTGAAACAGGTACAATTATTTTCGCATACATGACTTATTCGAGGGATTCATAGGCTACAAACTGCGAACATGGTTGAGTTATCAGGGTGGTGACAGTCGCCTTGACACAGAAGTAGCGGACCTGTCACTCAAGCTATTGCCTTGGCTGCTCTGCCCTATGCAACTTTTCACATATCACTACAAAAACAGCCTCTATGTAAAGTAAACACAATAAAAGAGAAAATCTCACCAAACATACTCTTTATCCAGCGAAAGCTCTTGACGTGTCTAGCGTCGTCTCTGTTGAAAAGTAGAAGGAGAGTTCGCTTTGAAGGAAGTTAGTGCAGCTCTCAAAGAGGAAGTAAAACACAAACAGTTGCCTATATTAGCCTACGCTCGAATGTAGAGCTATTGACTAAGTGGGTGAACTGCTTGACTGGCGTATTTCAACACTGTCTATCCAAACTGACTGAGTAGCCAAGGCTAAGGATATGGATTATTCTCTGAACAGTAGGCTATAGGTTGTAGAATTATATTTAATTCTGGTCATTTATATGCTGTTTGTCAAGGCCTGGTTTTTGCAGACTAATTGCCTAATTATTAAACACATGCATGCACTTGCAACCTGTCCTAGACATTCAGTCAACAAGGCAGTCTTACCCAATTGCATGTGCATGTAAAAGGCCTAGGTTACAGTCAAGTTTCAATAAATCATGAGGCATGTTGTTAACAGAGGAGACTATGTCTTAAATCGATTAGCCTATAAGCCATCTATACGGGCCTAGTCTTGGAGCCAGGCTACTGCCCACCAACACAGCCAACGTAGAGAACTAGGTGACAAAATAGCCTAGTGTTCAGTGAGCATACTCGCCATAATGCGAATTGACAACATACGCAACATTTTGCAATATAGCCTACTAGCCTATATTTCCAGTGTTTATAACCAACAACTTAGTTAAACATAATATACTGAAGAATAGGCGTGGTGTTCAACAAAGCTTATGGGCAGATTCAAATATAGATCCAGTCTTTATCCATATTATGTTTTATTATGGATAGCTGTGCATATAAAAGGCCTCTAAAATAATGTTATTTTCAAATTATTTAAAATATATAATTCATATCAGATTGACATGGTTAATCAGAAGAGTTTGGGGAAAGCCTTCATTCATTGTTTAACCTCTGTTGCTTTTTTGAGCAAATGTGTAGCCTATGCCGCAGGGTGGCGTCATACTTGCGTTTAAATGTGACAGTGCAGAAAATATCATCGCTTGTTTTTTTGTCTTCCATTACGCTAGGAGGTAGTAAAGATAACATACTTGAACAACGCGCATTTTGCAATTTACAGCAAGGACCTGTGAGATGAAGCAGGAACTGCTGCATCGGGACATGAGTGGAAGCTGCAGCTGGGTCGACCTGATAGATATTTGAAACCTCGCGCTGGAATTTAGTGGACTCAATCAAAGGAACTAGTCTTTTCTTCATTTCTTTGTGGAACCTGAATCTTGACATTCCATTTAAGGAGGACTCCAGTCAGGTTTTACAATGCAGCGAAAGGACGAACCCAGTTAGGGACCCACACTAGCCTAATGCTGCTAGCTGTCAGCTGGACCAGCCATCAGGCGGCCTCTATATTGCTTTAACGTACCTTCACATCTACCGAGGGAATTGCCAAGACCCAAGTAAGGAGCACTCCAAGTTAATCTCATCCTGCAGTTTGTTTAAACTGACTTTTACTGAATAGGTTTGATCGTCATTACATCTTTTGTTGGTGCTATTTTTTGCAAACCCGACTGACCAAGCAATTAACTAGTCCGTCGTTACAGACATAACATTTGCTAACGTGACGTTAATGGTAGATGATACAGCAGCTGGTATTTATGACCTAATGACGTGCTTGTTCTCTCTAAAAAAGATGCGAAGGTGATATTTTCGGCCGTGACAGTTCAGTACAACGCGTGATATCGAGTAAACTAACACAGTACACCAAATTCACTAGCGCCTTGGCAAGCTTGATAGCTAACTGACGTTAGACAACTTCAAGCTAGGTCCCGTCCGTCCCAACCACAATGGTAACGTGAAGAAACAAACAGGTGACGTGAATAGTTACCATTCCAACGAGTAACGTTAGCTACTTTTATTAAGACAGTGACTTGATATCAATTGACTGTTGTATGAGCAGAATATTTACTCGTTTGTTGCAATATGTGTCATTCGCTTGGTAACGTTTGCTAATTAATTAAACTATTATACCTAGCTATCTAACTAGCTAACGTTAGCTAAAATTCTTACCACATTAGATTGGTCAACATTAGCTAGCTATCTGCCCGTTAGCTCGTCAGATTTAAAACTGTGTCAAAGCTACGGTGGGAATATAAAACTAGTTTGTTAGCTACATGTGTAATACATCCCCCAGCCTGCCTATAGGTTATTCTGGATCTCATTTCTTACTCGTTTAAATTCCCGAATGGCGTTAGTGACGATTGCACCGCAACTATGATTAGCTATGGCATTATGTACATTCCATTCCAGACAAGTTTACCAGGTAAAGGAGAGCAGTTAGGTACATTTCAGAAGTCTTAGTCTATGAGTGGTGGTGTCATCTCTTGATGTCTTGTTACTAATAGAATTCACAAATTAGTATAGTTAGTCCTTCGATTTTAGGCTACTATCGACATGACTAGGATTAGGCAAATCGGCATTGTACTATTGTTAATTTAAATCGACTAATTTAATTTGTGGTGGGTATCAACAGCGTTTTCGCTTGTTATGTAATGCACGGGGTAGCACAGGTTGGTAGCTAGTAGGTGTATCCTACCAATGGGTATAACTACTCAACCATAGAGTATAAGACGGTTAACTTTGGATAGCATTGATGAACATCTAAATTCAAAACGATAATTGTGGCAGAAGCCTTTTCCATGCATGCTCTTCTTTTCAGGCAGACTACATGCGAATCTACGTTCCCTTGCGTACATTGTGGTATGGAAATGTTCAGTTAACATTTGGGCTAGGAGCACGCGTCCATTGACTTGTCAAGTGGTGCGTCATCATTTATTTTCGACTACTTTAGGCCTAATCATAGATTCCAATTAGTGGGATTCAGAGTGAAACATATTTTGCTCTCCTTTTTTATTTTTGTCAAATAGCTCATTTGCCAACAAAATATTCACACAAGGACTACGGCTCCCTTTTAATAATAAGATTTAAGGAATGATAACTAAGAGGGTGCATGTATTTTAATTCGCTGAGGATTATTTTACAGCTCAGCACTGTTTGAATGTTGTGGGTGGTGACGAGAGGCTGCAAATTAGTGCAATGGTAGACGAGTAAACAGGCGTGAAGAAGATGAGCTGGCAAGCTAATAAGTAGATGAGGAATTTAAATGTACAGTTATAAGAATTAACAGTTCACTAAACAATCTCAACTGCATTGAGATGCAGCATTACTTAGTCTATTTGTTCTGCATTTGTAATGTTCAAAAACAATCTTTCTTTCTTTAAAACTAAGTACTTGGAGAATAAAACAAAACAGAATGTTTTTAGTAATTTTGAAAGCTGAATTTTTGAGGCTCGAAGAACATTCATTTTAATTATCTTTCCTCCCTGTTATCATAAACCAGCCATTAATCTGCTCTTTTCCACTTCAATCCAGAAAAATCCCAACTATGGATTTCAGCAAATCGGTGACCTTGTGGATTTTATGTCTATGCTTCCTGGGAGAGAGTTTAATGGAGAAGCAGGGTTCTGTTGATGGTGAACAACAACATACTGACAGTAGTGTGTCAGGTAAGTTGTGTTTTTTTCCTAACTAAACAAGATGTTTGGAATAATCAATTTGTGTAGTTCAAATAAGATTGCAATATGTGATTACGTTTTTGTCAGAAGATTAAAACCATGATGGGTAGTCACAGCTAGACTTTATATGCTTGGAAGATGGCAAGAGTGACTGCTGACTGGACACGTTTTCTGCCCCACCTCAGTTCCTGCTCATTGTTAGCCCTGGGTTATTATGAAGCTTGAGTAAGCTACAGGGTCAATAGTGGCAAAGATCCTTCATTTTCACGATGCCAATCCTTGTTATTTCACATTTTGTACCATGGTAAATGTTTGTTGCTTGTGTTTAAAAACTGACAGAGCATAATGTAGTAGAGTTTATCTAAGCTTGGTATGCGTCTTGCCATGAGCTGGCTAACTTAAGGTAGCTTGCTCAGATCATTTATGTAGATAGCAGACATGTCAGGAAAGTGCCTTGGACTAATCAGGGACAGGCCTACTGGAGCTGCAGTCATGCCGTGACATGTTGGTGTGAGCTTAAAAGTTTAAAGTTTAGAGTTTAGTTAGCAGTTCTGTACTATATAGAATATAGAGGGGAAAGAAGCACTGTGAACAACAATGCTATTTAAACCGCACCTCAAACTGTCTAATTTAAAAAAGCCTGTTGTCCATGATGTGACCTTTTTAAAGGTATTTCTGTACAATAAGCTGCACAAACGATCTATGCGGACTTCACTTTTTTGGTGGCACCGTGGCACGGTTATAGTAGAACTGGAGAAACCGGTTGTTTATAGACATTGAGAGTTTGACTTAAGTTCTCCTCTATCTCATATTGTGTATTAAATGTCCAGAATATCTTGAGGTTGCATTAACTTCTGGATTTTGGGCCTTGTGTTTTTGGCCTTCTTTAGTTATATTTGATTTTGAGTTATATTCGATGACCAACTTCCAATTTCTCTAATGTAGCTTCTGTGTCAAGGTCTTGTTGGCTCACGCTCTGTAACAACCTTTCCTTATATCTGTCCTGATCCTGAATCCTTACCAGTACTGTGGCTGAGTTCATTCCTATTGTTAGGATGGTAGACCTGAATATTACAAGACCATCCACCTTATCTCTATTTAACAATTGTGTCTAAATGTAGCCTTGCTTAGAATAGGCAGAGTATGCATTCTCCATTAGGCACAGTCCTCTGTGAGATCATGACACCGTCAAATAAGGGGGATGTCTGCACTTTGGTATCATGACCTTGTCCATTCCTCTTTGTGCGCTGGGAAAGTGTGTCCGCACCTTCCTTTACGTGTCAGCTGGCTCTGTTTACGTAGGATTCCCCTCATCTGGATTGGCCTTACACTCAAGCACAAGCATGTCTTTGAGTTCACACCTTCATACCTTTGGTATGAACTGTAGGTGAGGAGGCAAATGTGCGTAAAGCACAAAGGTCTGGCCTCTTACCTGATGTGCTCTGGCTTGCTCACTTGTGGTTTGGTTATACTCCATTTAGCCCAGAGCATGGTTTCGCTGCTGTTATTCAAGCATCACTGCTGAAATATGTGTGAATGAGGCAGTGTTCTTTCTCACCGTAGTTAATAATTAGCATTTGGAATGGTCACTGGGGTATCAGAAGGTTTTTGTGTCTGTTCTCTCTACGATGTGACGGTACACCTTTCTCCTTATCATTTTTACCTAGCTTTGACCATGCAATCCCAAACTAGTCAAAGGAGAGATAAAACAGGTCAAGTGTAGCAGAGTTTCAGTCAAGCTCATCTCAACTTTGAGTAAACTGAGAGGCAAACCTCACTACAAATCTCACCTAAAATGAAAATCTAGGTCACAAGCTGCATTTTTGCATAGATATGTAGACCGTACTGAGTTGCTTGACATGATAACATGTCCGTATAAAACTGTTTTTGCATAGTACATATCTGGCATTGACATATTCTGGACATTATGACACTCCAATTAGGTAAGGGGAGACGAGCAGAACAAAGCTAACTTGTTTTGGCTTGCATTTCATGTTAGTTACCCAAGTCTTTCATTAACTGGTGTTAAGATATGGAATTCATCTCCATTTGCAGACTTAATTGGGTGAATGAAATATTAAGCTTTAATATTGAATGTTTTAAGGCTTTATTGAAATGTGTATTCAAATGGAATTTTTATTAAATCGGCTACATAATGAATAGTCCTGTCTTGGTGACGACTGCCCAGAGTTGATATTAGTGGCCTCCTTCAGCTCCCCCACCTTGGTCAGGGGCTTTACACAAAATGTAACCATGTGTCAATCTTATGTTCCAGATTTATCTATTTTAAAGTTTGGGAATAGAGCTTGTACCAAATGTTAAGAACATACAATGTAAAAGTGTATTTTGAGGAACTCAACTAACTGCAGTTAGTTGACCTAAGTATACTGAGTAGCTGCAGCAGTACCTGTGAAGACCTGCCCTTTCCTCAACAAAATAGAGTTTCTTAACTCAATCGAATGACTGCAGAGTCCAGAAAGAAGCCATAGCGATATCAAATTAATATGCCATTAATCTGTCATTTTAGAGATAACACCACATGGGAGAGACTGTAAAACAGTAATAGTACACAGATGCTAAGTTGGCTCACAAGCTATTGGCCACTAGCACTGATAGCTAGCTTTATGGCTCTGACACACTAGCCATCTTGGACTTGCACTATAAACCCCTTATGTGGACACATCCCGGGCACATTGCACTCTGGGTATGCGTATTTATTTATTTTTAGTCCTGCCCGTTGTGGCAAATCAGGTCTATAATATTGTGTGGTTGTGTGAAGGGTAGTCAGGGCACTGTCTTGGGCTGTGCTGAGGTGTGTTGGTGTTCAATGATTTAATTGTCATTGATTTATAGTGTTTGGTATTCTTATTAGTTTTTGTGTGTTACTGGGGAAGTAGCCTGTATGCATTGGTAGTAAGGAAAGGACAGTAACGGTGGCAGACCAACGGGGCCTTCTCTGTTGGCCTAAACATTTTCAAAATGATTGTTCCAGCTCTCCAGGTCCAGTCCGTGTGTAGCTCTGAGGATAAGGAGGCTTTTTACAGATTTATTTTTTTCAGCTGTGTTGAAAATGTAACTGCTGGTTCAGTGTATTTGATGGCTGAGCCTGATCGTTGATTTATGAGAAGGCAGTGGGTTTTATCATATTAAATCAGAATAATGATCAATTTTGGATTCAATTTACAGTTGGTGGTGGTCCCGTGCTATGACCACGGTTCTGTCCACTTCTTTTTCTGTGTTATGGCTGCTACTGGCTTACTCTGATATCAATGTAGTGAATGAAGTGAAGATGGGAATCTTGTGGCTTGCATTCACACTTGAGCCGTGGCAGAAGCTTGTCGGTTGCCAGGGGATATATTATCCCACAAGGCGCCAATACGGTTAATTAGCATCAAATAAACAGCTCTCAATACAAGTGGGAATTGGGCCTAAGAGAGCACTATAGTTTGGAAGTATCCATTACTGGTATGTCTTCTCAGTTGGTGAAATGAGCTTTCAATGTCAAGATGTTTGTGGGCGGAATACAGTGTTCAACATGAGTAAAAGAGAGGTTGGAGGAGTTTAAGGCAGGTTGACCCATACGTAGGCTGCATGCCATAGGATTAGCTTTAAGCAGATCATATCAAAATGTTCCATTAAGAGGTTCAGGAATTTGTTCATGGTATGACTTAACAGATATTTATGCTGCTTATAGATGTGGAACCTTTGAAATGATCTCCCTTGGAAAGGTCAGATATTTTCTCCATTTGAGTGCAGCAGACAGGTTTGTTAGTTTATTTCGATAATCCTTTCTGAAAGCATATTGCTGATCTCAACATCATATCTAACCGGTCAGCTTTTCCTAAAGAAATTAATCTGATCTCACAGGCAGGGTAAAGATGCAGTCCGTGTTGGCTGTTGAACCCAATCAAATTGTACCCCTCCCTTCTGTGCTCCTGAAACACCATGTTGATTGCCTGCGATTGTTAATGGCTCAGTCCGAGCCATTATGTTTGTTTCCCATTTAAAGAGCCAGGGCTGTGTACGAACACCAGAGTTTCTTTTTTTTTTTTTTTGTGCAAACCCCAAAGTGTATAGGGTCAGAATCACAGACTGCACCTTTCAATTACTTATTACTTCATTATGTCCTTCTCTGAGCTCACATCCTCGTACTACTGGTAAAACCCCTAGGTGAAGGTGAAGGCAGCTCATAAGTCTTGTTTCTTACGTCTGACTTGCTGATATGCATTGTACGGTATTAGTTTCTAGTTGTCTGTGTTGTGCATGCCAACCTAACACACAGTTTCTGACTCCTGTCAGGTCAAGAAGATACCCATTCCTTAACAGACATGGATGAGCATAAAACAAAAGCCAACCATCAGGTTCTGGTACATTCAAATATCTTTCTTTTGAAATACCAATCTACCAAATAACTGAAATTAGTATGTGACCATTATTAGGCCTAGTGTCCACCCATATCTGCACATCTTTCTCTCAAATTCTCCTAACTCCTATCAAAACTGGATGGGTATTAAATAGATTTGATTCATATGTCCATAGACACATTTCAGCCAGCCCTGTAGGCAGAACTTTCTGCTGCAGCTCTGGATTTAATCTTTAAGGGCATGATTCTCCCAATTGTGCCTTTTTGGTCCTTTTTGGGCGCCTCCAGTTACACAAATTTCAGTTATGCCTATTCTCCCCTAGGCTGTCCGATTGCGATGGTTTTGAAAGACAGCAAAGGGAGAACTCTATTATGACCAACCTCAAATGAATACATCTGTTTCTATCACATAAATTAAATGAACTAAATTACACATTTGCGAGGGGGCCTATTGATAAGGTTTTTGAGGAATTGAGATTCATGATTTTAAAAACTCACCTAGAAAAAATGCATATTTCAATGTCCCATCTCAAGATCATGTTGTGTAGCGTGTTACTAAACACTCAGTAGTCATCAAGTAATCAATCACCTTGTCATCGTTGACTGAAAATGAAGATGTGTTGTATACCTGTTGTATTTTTAACTAATATAGTACAGGAGACGGACATAAGTTTAACTATAACTCATTTATGTATCTCATTAGGCAAGTGACAGCAGCTTCACATAACATAGCCTACATAAAACTGATTTCTCTACCGTTCAGAAGCTTTACACTGACACCTAGTTTTGTGGTTCTGAATACAGTTTTAGGAAAGACCAATCCCCCTCTGAAACAAACCAGAAACAGAACACTAATTATTTGGATAAGGTACGTACGGCAGAGAATGTGGATGACAGTGGCTTGAAAGTTGTTCATCAAGGCGTCTGCACAAGTGTAAGTGCATTGCGTGTCGGTGAGCTCTTCTCCGTCTTTAATTGGTGTTGCGGAGTTTTATTCTAGTTGAACTGATTGCTTACCAGGCTTGTACGGCATGTGATTTAAAATGTATTTTTCGAATGTAATATACCTTAAGTTAGGCCTAATATGTTCCCTTATATTACATTGTTAATAGAAATAATGTACTGTTATTTCAGTAGATGAAATTTGATACACAAATATTGTGTTCTGACAGTGCATGTTAAAAATGTGCCTACTGCTGAAATAAAAGGCAATACGGTGTTTGGCCCTGTAGTGGGCCTTCACAGCCCTCAGAAGCACATTGCTGAAAAGCGTGCAAGTCAAGGGCATAATACGCTTAAATGGTGTTTACATAAGCATGAAGCCCGAAGCACGTAACTGCCTTTATGGCACGGAAATCATAGACTTAAATTTGCGTAGCTATGCAATATATATATATATATATATATATATTTTTGTACTTGCGCATATGGGAGAATCGTCACTTAAGAGACTAATGGCTGCACCACTCGAGCACATGTATCACATAAAAAACGTAGCAATAAAGCATGTAAGTTACATTCCCACGTCTGTGACAGACAAATATTGGATCAACTCCTGTAATAATTAGTCAACCAGTATTACCAAGATTTCATCCTCTGTGCCCCTCCCCCCAACTCTTGCTTTCTCTTGGTCTCTCTTTCTCTTGCTCTGTCTGTCTCTGGTAACTCGACAGCTGTATGGCCTTTTGGGATCTATAAATAGTTACAGGCTGGTTTTAGTTGATGCTGCTGGTATATTTAACAGGCTGTATGGTTTGTAGTTTGAACAGTAAATCTCCTCTCGTCACGTTGGGGTTTTGAAGAGTCTGGACCAGACCAGTGTTGGAGCTTTTGAAGGTGGTGGAATTTAGGATCATGAGTATTTAGTAGCTCTAGTTTTTGTTCATTCTGTGGTGAGAAATGATAAAGGTTCTGTGTTATGCATTTCTCCATATTTCAGCTCAAGAGTAGAGGGGTGTTTTCAGAATCAGATTTTTCATGCAGTCTCCTGAAATCTTCATATATTTTTATGGTTGGCTGGGGCTGTTGTAACCATGACCGCATGTTAACATTAAGTAAATACTAATCCATCTAGTGCTGAAGTCCAAAGACATTGGCTAATTTGGTGAGGGATGCCATGGTTGAAAAGCTCTGTTCACACACTTCTAATTTTTAGATGCTGTTTTGCTTTTTTTTTTGGATGATTCTAATTATAGCCAAACTTTAAACAAGGTAGATAAATGGAAGAACTGTATTGTGACCGCTGGCTTGTATGTTTTTATGTCATTGTCAACAAAACAGGACTGGACACTGTAGCTTTGACAACCAAATAGGGATGCCTGCGAGTCTCCTCAGACTTAGACTTCACAGTTGATTTATTTAACTGAACTAATTGTTGATTGTACAACAAGATTAATTTGGGGATTGATGCCAAAGATTCAGTGCTCTGCATACCGAGAGGATTAGAAAATATGACTGTGGAGAACTTTTTGCAACTGCATCACAATAAATTGTTGAAAACTTAATATGATATTTATGATGGTGTTTGTCTCTCTCTCTCTCTCTCTCTCTCTCTCTCTCTCTCTCTCTCTCTCTCTCTCTCTCTCATATCCAGAGCTCTGTCGCATTGACAAGCCTCTGTGCAAGGATGATAATGCCCTCCTCAGCTTCGAGGCCATCTGCAGCATCCACAAGCAGATGGACGACGATGCCAATGGAAACGTGGATGTGTTGGAGACGGATGGGGTGAGTGCAGTGATGGCACAGCTCTGGCTTGCTTACAGCAGTAACCCACCACCTCAAAACCACATTGACTGTCTTCCTGTCAGTCACAAAACCCTGAATGCGTGGGAGGCTTGTCCTCCAGAAGAAATAATGCGCTGCACCAGTTTTATGCATTTACCTACGCTTACCTTCGAAAGCCCTTATTGACAGTTATCCCTGTGTATCCATTAGGATTTAACCGTATAAGCATGTCAAGGGATAATGAGATGTCACTTACACCAATTGCCTTTAATTGACTTTACTCCTGCTTGG
The DNA here is from genome assembly GCF_900700415.2 of Clupea harengus. Classification (NCBI taxonomy): domain Eukaryota; kingdom Metazoa; phylum Chordata; class Actinopteri; order Clupeiformes; family Clupeidae; genus Clupea; species Clupea harengus. The sequence continues at coordinate 17,806 of NW_024880272.1, forward strand.
GAGATGTAGTGGTCTTAAACCCAATGAGATGAGATTAAAGTGCCCATTAAGTGTTGCTTTGACAGTTGTAAGGGCTTTGTGTGTGTACACAATGGTTAATCCTTTATCTTCTTCTGATGAGGCGGTCCTCCTTTTACACCGCCTCCTCCACCTCCTCCTTCATGGGCGTGGCTGAATGGTCTGGTATTCAGGTTGAAAGGGAAAGGTCAGGGCCTGTCAGAGTGCCACTGTAAGTAATCCGTCTGCAGATGGACTGAGCCGCTGCCGACATTGTCATACTTCCCCTCCATTGTCGGCCTGGTGCTTAAACCTATTGCAAAAGGGCTGCTCCTCTGCTCGCCCTGAGCTCCAGCAGCTGCTCCCTTCCCCAACACCGATCCGAGCGGCTCCTTTTACAGCAGCGTCCGACCAGGCACAGCATGGGCGGCCATTCCAAGCACGCCTCCTCAACATGCGAAGGAGCCAAGAGTGGCAGTGTCAATGCTGGGCGTCGAGCCAGCCCCGTTGAAGTAGGCATGCACGCTCTTTCAAGCTGTGCCCTGATCAACGCAACACTGCCTCTGTTCGTCGTCTCCCCCCCACCCCCACCCCCATACACAACCGCCCACACCAATCTCCCCTGCCTTTTGTGGGTCTGGCTGTTGCCAACCGTGAGATTAAATACGCTGACTGCTCTTCAGTGACCTGACAATTCCCAGGTGGGGGGGATTCTCCTTTTTGTATTAATGGGAAGCGTCGGGCCACATATCGCTGTTCAGAATGGTCTGGTTGCTGTGGAATTCTTTGAAGTAAAAATGAGAAAATCTTTTTTGCTGGGGATTTGCCCTTTAGTGGCTATTATGTAGTACACTGGCATGGTCTTTGCTGAAGGTGGAGTTATGGGGGCACATGACTGACCTTCCCCTTTCCTAGCTTTGCCTGTTGCAAGATACAATATGTTGTGTCTGCTGCCAGACCTTGGTTATTCCAATAGTTTGACAAGCGTTTTTCTGCAAATCTATTATCTAGGCCTACAGCCATACCCCCTTGTTTACCATCCAGCCCTCTGAAGAGATTAGTAACTTTTCCTTTTCCAAAACAAAAATGTTTTTTTTACCTAGCCATTCACTTCAGAACCTTTGAAAAATGCAGAAAGAATTAAAGATTGCACCACTTCTACTGTTGTTCCAGTATTGCCTGGCAACAGCATGTTTAGGCTGCCAAATAATAATAAAGAGAAATCCAGACATGATAACATGGAGCCTCATGCTATCCTGCAATATCTATTACTTAAAAACCCTTCATAACAAATGCCTCTCCGATTACTGTTGGCGGTTAGCATTTAAGGAGCACAGCCGGCTATCGATTGGGCCATGCATAGCCACCAAGCAAACATGGCCTTTGCCCAGTCGCCAGTCGAGCAGATTGAAGTTACTGGCTTCCTATTTTGCCTCCAGCATCTGCAGTATTTAGTCTGCGAGCCTAGCTCACAATCATGTATGCTTTTGGTTTATGCACACTGAGGCTTTTAGTGCTGCTGAAGTCGTAGTGTGTTGTTGGAAATAGAACATTCTTTTTGCAATGTTAGCATTCTTTCCTCAAACATATATAAAGGTGATCTCTATAGCACTTCAGACATTTCACATCTGTCTACGAGACCAGAGAGCGAACCTGTGCGATAACCATAACCGTAGGTGTCCGGCTATGCCAGTGACTTTTACAGCCCTGGGGTTCCTCTGTAAGTTGTGGTTTATGAGGTCACACTTCCCTCAAGCTCCATTAGTGTTCCCGCCCAGGACTTGGGACCCGGTACACAGAGTGCAGGAATGACTTAAATCGGGTGTGTGTCACGCACACGGAGAGTGCACGTCTGAGTGCACACAGTTGTGTGTGTGTGTGAAGAGGGTCTTTATTGCTTATAGTTGTAATTCCCTCTTATAAGTGCTAGCTTAACCAGTAACAGATCCCTGTCAGCACTATTTTAGCTGAAGACAGGAAATGAGTTTGCAGCAGCCAGAGAGCGGAGCGGATGGATGTGCCTTTGCAGATTTCCAGAACACATCATGACTCTCCCACTTGTTGAGCTTTGCACAGCAATACATAGATATGACTGACAGCTCAATGTCTCTTCCTTCCTTCCTTTTCTCTCTCTCTCTCTCTCTCTCTCTCTCTCTCTCTCTCTCTATCTCTATCTCTATCTCTATCTCTATCTCTATCTCTATCTCTATCTCTATCTCTATCTCTATCTCTATCTCTATCTCTATCTCTCTCTCTATCTCTATATCTCTCTCTCCACAGTTCTTGAGAGAGGACCTGAATTACCATGACCCCAAAGCCAAGCACAACAGTTTCCATGGAGACGACCAGTTCATCAGCGTGGAAGACCTGTGGAATGTGTGGAAGGGTTCGGAAGGTATAGTGCAGTAGCTGTGCTTGTCTTCCCGGTTTCCTTCCATGGAGTGAGAATGAAATGGCCCTCAGGCCAAAAAGGCTGATTGCATCTGTTTGCATAAGAAGGGCTCTATAGCAGAGAGCACACACTCTCTCAGCCAGGACACAGTGTTCCAGATAGGCTGGACAGCTCCAGCTCCAGCTCTTCTCTGGTGGCCTCTCTTCTTTTTCTCTCCTTTGTTTCATCTACTCCTTTATCTTATCATTCTTTCTTGAAGTCTTTTTAGCATGCAGTGATTTAAGCCAGCTTTGTTTGTTTTCTTTTCTCTGTTTATTTGTTTGAATCGCTTTTCTTCTTTTCTTCACTGTCTGTCAGTCTGTCTGCCTCTGCCTGCTGTTCCTCCTCCTCTGTGTTTCACAGCTGTTGTGGCTGTTTCCTTTTTAAATATCTTTCTGATTTACGTAGATCAAGCTTGGCTTTTTATTTACTGTGTCCCATTTTGTTATCACTAATCCCCACTCTCCGAGGGAGGAACCTGAGATGGCACAGTGAGAGGCTCTGGGAAGCTAAGAGTGCAACGTGTCACACAGCCTGCAGCGTGGACAGTGAATGAGTGGCGTCATTGAATCTGTCACCACCACACGCAGACACAGATAGGCTTGTGTCCAGACATGCGTACACACACACACACACACGCACGCACCTTCTTCCTATCTCACTATGAATTCACAAATTCACACCTAACGATGCCTGGCACCCTCAGAGTCTCTAAGTGCTACCGTATCTTTCCCTCAGAGTGCCTTGGTGCTACCGTATCTTTCCCCTCCTTTGGTTGCACTGGGGCGCTGCACGTCTCCTCTTTCTCTAGTTGCATTTAATGCACACCGGCTCATGCTTCCTTTCTATTTTGCACACACACACACACACACCGTGTCAGTAACTCATGTTTTTTTCTTTCTCTCCTATCTTCTCCCTCTCTCTCTCTCTCCCCCTCTTTCTCGCTCTCTGGTGTCTCTGATTCACCCTGCAATGCAGCTCTTCCTCTAGCCTTGGCTCTGTAGCCATGAGGAAACTGGAGCTGTCCAAGTTAAGCGGCAAGCAGCATATTAACAGGCGCAAGGGCCCTCTCTCGACTCCCTGCCAGGCTCCACTCAAATGACTGGATCCTTTACACTATTTTTCTTGAGTCAAGGCCAGGGTGTGCCTTTTAAAACCTTGTTATGATAGAGGATGCCTCCCTGAGTGCCTGATAAACACACGCCAGTTTTAAGCAGTAGCCTACAACTTCACTGCTTTGGCTTCGTTAATAGGTTTACATGGGTTTATGCGCTGACTGTGTGCCCCTTGAATATGTATGCAAGGGGGATAGTGCACAGCTACCATGGGTTTGTAAATGTAATGATAAAAACATGCTTTTCCTTACCCTTTTTAGGTGCGCTTGTGGTAGCAGGGTGAAAAATCTGTTGTGCGGTTGTGGTATTCGTCAAAATATAAGATAAGCGTTCAGGATACTTATGCTATCTTTAGTGTCCGTGAAAAAAACAAGTGCTTCTTATCTTTGAGGTTTGATGTGACTTGATTGAGACCGATTTCATTCTCACTGACTCATCTTTGAGTAACATTTGTCAAGTGCATCATTATTACATAAGTGTAAAGGCGGTATGGCATCAAATGAGAGAGCTGAAAGATGGCCAACAATTCAAAGAAGCCATTTACGTGAGCAGGTCTTCCTGCTCACTGAAGGCAGCGGAAGACATTTAATACCTTGGCCACACATTCATGAGAAATCAGTGGTGATGAATGTCACAAATGATCCTCGCCATAGCCAAAGAGATTAGATTGAGGTGTGAAGAATATGTGAGATTTGTGCTATTTGACCCTGTGTAGGTAGGTCTAAATCCAGTGTTTCTTAATCATGCTGGTAGGGACCCACATCTGTTAGTTCTGTAAGGTTTATTCTGGCCTTTTATGTGGTTTGGGAAACAAAGTGTCATTTATAACGTGAAAGGTTCTGTCAAGTGCAAGGCTGTCAATCCCCAGGAATATATGAGAGGTTTGATGTCACACACCACTCTAATGGCACCCTTTTACTCCACAGTGTTCAACTGGACGGTGGATGAGGTGGTGGAGTGGCTCATCGCATATGTGGAGTTGCCGCAGTATGAGGAGAGTTTCCGCAAGATGAACTTCAATGGCAGCGCCATGCCCAGGTGACCGGCAACCTCTGCTCCAATCCAACCACACCACAATATAGAAGTGTATCAGGAGCAGTCAAACAGTAATCAGATGCTACCTGACCCCACTGCACACTTTGTTTTGGACTTCTTCCTTTTTTTTTTTTTACCACATTTGCCTTTGTGCTGCAGGTAACAATCATGTCAGGGCAGGAGAATAGAGAGCATCCTTCCCATGCAACCTGTAAACAGTCTCTAGCAACCGTGCTTCTTTTTTTTTTTTACACCCGAATTAGGCAAAAGCTAAGGAATGGTGTTACAGGCCTGCAATTCTAATGGTCTTCTGCAAGTGCCCAGGTTGTCTGTTGTGCTTACTCAATCTCTGTCTGTGTTCTCCAGATTGGCTGTGAAGAATGCCACTCTGACGGTCACTGTCCTGAAGATGTTGGACCGCAACCATGTGCAGAAGATTCAGCTCAAGGCCTTGGACACAGTTCTCTTCGGACCGCCACTGAGTAAGTCACATGGCTTCAGATCAGCAGTTCACGCTGATGTCAAACGTCTGTCCAGGGTTGATGCAGGGGTTATGTTATTTTATATTTATGGCTGTGTCTAGATTTTCATGCTTGCTGGTGATTTGGTGAAATAATCTTTAGTCCTTTACAAAACTGAAATGTAGAATTATGGAGAGATCAGCTGCCACTGGATTCTGAGAGGAATTTTGTACACAGGAGCAGTTTATCACATACCTGAACTTATCTCTGTTGCACCCCCCTTTCTCTTTTAACTTTGGCTCAGCTACCGACTGTCATTGTCTTCAGTTTTAAAGCAGCCATATTTTGTATAGCAATCAGAATCGTTTAAAATGGTTCTGTAATCTTCAGTTGCTTGTTTTTAGAGTAAGACTGAAACATTGAAAAGTTTGTTTTGTGGGGTGTGTGAGAAATGCCAATTTGTTTGCTTCAATAAGCTGCAAGTAAGGCCAGAAGTGAATCTCCTACAACTCAGTAGTCTGGGCACATCTCTCTGGCGCACTCTCTCTCACCCCCACCCTCTGTATGTCTCTCTCCCTCTCACTCTCTCAACCTCTCTGTCTGTTTCGCTCTTTGTCTTCGGAGCTCTCTTTAAGGTGCTGATCCAGAATGTGATCATTCAGGTTTAGCCAGTTGAAGATGTTCATGTCTGTCAGCTCATCAGCTTCAGTGTAGCGTGTTCGGGCGTGACCTGTCAGAAACAACTGTTGGGCAGTGCTACACAGCATTCGGAGACTTTTAAGACTAATGTGCTTTTAAGTCCTCTTCCCTGAGATGCCTCCTGCTGCTTGCTGGATGAGAATCACAGTGTGTTTCGATCCTGTGCCGCAGTACTGCTGTCTTTGAATGAATAATGAGTTTATGATGTAATACAAAATGACCACAGGTTTTTTGCGCTTTGAACTAGAGATGAAGAAATTAAAGGCTCCTTAGTAAGATCCGCTATGGTGTGGGAAAGATCACAGTGAAATGCACGGGGCAGGGGGGGGAGGTTGTCGAGTCCGAGTATGGGAGGAGGAAGTTTGTGCAAGCTTGCGTGTGTTTGTGTGTACGGAAGCTTTTGAGGGTCGAAGGATGGCGGCCTGTGTCTGGCATGTGTCATTGTGTGTGTGTGTGTGTGTGTGTGTGTGTGTGTGTGTGTGTGTTCGGTGAAGAGGCCCAGCTGTGCTGAAGCGGTCTGGAGGTGACAGCAGCTTGGGGAGAAGCCAGAAGGCTCGACAGAATCCCACCAGACTCCCACCAGGGGCTCTCACCCATTCTGCTTGTGTCTGCAACCTAGCGATGATGTTATTTGTGATAACTCTCCGTCATGTGTTTCATTATTGTGTATAGAAATAAATAACCAAACACTTTGAAGCCATAGATGAAATTTACATCCATTTTTCTTTGTCATCTGAATAACTCGAGGCTCAGACCTTTAACACATTAAGAAGCTGTGGAGTTTAGTCTCAATTATTTCTTGTTATGTTATTGTCCAGTGAGTTACAAGTAAGTAGTCTGGTTTTGAAGTGATTTGATCAAAACCAGTTTTTGCACCCATTCCCACTAGGGCTGGTGTTTTGTTGTAGAGCAATACAATACTAGTATCGCATAATCCACTGAGGAAAACACAGACATTGAAAAATGTTAACCAGCTAGACTGTTTTCTGAGTTCTGAGTGAAAAGAATGTAGTTGAAATGTTTGCGATATTCAGGAATTGGGATTTTTGCACTTGTTGCATTCCATACTCATTTCTGATTGCTGATTTTGTTGTAGAATTGAATTGCTATTGAGCAAGGTCAGATTTGACTGGCATTTGTACCACCGCACTGCAGTAATATTGTTGTAAGAACTTATATTGTATACGTTTCCTCAATGCATTCATTGTTGTGCCATTATTTAGGGCCCAAAAGCCTTTTAAACTACTTTCCTTTTTAAAAAGCCACCCAAAACGTGCCTCTGAGGACACCGGAGTCACCATCTGGCAAAGAGCTTGAGTGTTTACTCTGCGTTATGAAGGCATAGCTGGAGAGGCCCAGTTTTTATGACGGATGACGAAGGCCAAAGAGTGCACGCGTAATGGCTCCCATTAGCCCACATCAGTGACATGAAAGCAGGGGATTGAGTGCAGAAACTTGT
>NW_024880273.1:0-25002 GCF_900700415.2 Clupea harengus
CGCGATGACATCACGGCCCGCAGAGGACGACGCCTCGGGCTCCCGCTGGGCCACAGCCGTGTGGAAGGGTGGCAGCACGTTTTCTAACCAGGCTGCCACTCCACCAGCACCCACCCCACCCCCACAGAGGCAAAACTAGGCTGTGCCCACGCGGCAATGACATGGCAATGTTAGCCGCAGCAGCTAGCACATGTATAGCGCAGTAAGAGACTCTCTGTACACAACAGACTGGGGCGCGAATACAGCGCAGTAAGAGTCTCTGTGTACACCACAGACTGGGGCGAAACCAGTACAAATAGGAAACAAATTTATGCTAGTAATTAAAAACAAAAACAGGCCTGGTAAGACCGCAAATATTTTCAGATATTTTCATATTTTCAAAATATGTCCAGCTTGCCGGAAACAAACAATTTTGCAATGTCACCGTTAAAGCCTTTCTGTGAACCGGAGTCTTGGTTGCGGCTATGTATAGAAAATGATCTTGTCATCAAAATATGGCGTCCGCTTCCAGAGACATTAAACAGGCAAGTAGCGTAAACTGAGATGTCCTATATAGGCTAACGCTGCTAAAAGTGAGTTTCTTCACCTTGTGTGATGTTTCAAAATCAGGGTAGTTGAATAAGGTGAACATAACGGTGCCGATAAAATTGGATTAGTGTGTTTTTGGGGGGAAGGAGGGTTGCTGAGGGTATAATGAGGGAAGGGAAGAAGCGGTCTTCATTAGAAGAGCCCTCTGATACCTGAATTATGCATCCTCACACATGGCGAGCTGTGATCTGGGCCAAGTGTTTAAACGGTTAAAAATGACTCTACTGAGAGGGGGGGAAACGGCCTCTACTCAACCATGCTGACCATGACACCCGCTGAGGACACTGCAACTCACTGCTTTTGCTTTTGGCTAATTAAAGCTTAACTGAAAGCACCAATGTAAACAATTCTTTTCTGTGAACTGCCACTGAGCCAAATGCATTTTTGTGATAATGCAAGAAAGCTATGTGGGAAATGAAATACAAAAAAAAACAAATACTAAATAAAGTGGTGATAGGCCATGACTGCAGAGGTAAGTTCACCCCTCACCATGACAAACCCAGCAGGATCCTTACGCTATAGTTGTTCAGTGGAGCATTGAAAGCCACAGGTGTACACTTGAGATGCCCCTGTCCTTTTCTCTCTCCCTCTCCCTCTCCCCCACCTTCCATTGGCCAAGGCGCTGGCCGGTTACAAAACCGTGGCCGAGGCCCTGCATTCATGTCCTGAAACCGTCAGAGCACAATAGGCTGCCTTCCCCTCGCCTATGAAATATTCACCGGCCAGGCCGCACTGGCAGGGGCTCCAATGCACGCCCTGCGGGAGAGAATGGCTGAAAGATTAGTCAGCCAATCTGATGGATCAAATGACAAAAAACTAATTGGGCTCCACTGTATATGGCCAGCGCTTGCTTCAACGTGTAACCCTGGCTTTTTGCACCAGTCTGGAAAGTCACGGCACAAAAGTGTGGTCATTGCATGCGTGTGCATTCTAGTTGTCATCATTATTGTCAGTTTTGATGGATTTGGGGGGGAACAGGGGTCAGATTGTAGGCAGACTCTCTTTCGTAAGATACCTTCACAGCAAATTAGGTCAGAAGGACAGGCAAGTCTTGCTTGCCCAGCTCTCTCCTTTACGGTGCTGTAAAGCTCTCCTTCTCTTTCTCTTTCTCTCTCTCTCTCTCTGTCTTCTCCGGTGGTCAAGTGTCTCAAGTTCTACTTCCTGATTCTGAGTTGCCTCTACGGCCCTGTGGATAAGTGAAGAACGTAGTGGGCTGCTAATGTTACATGTGAACGCATAAGACATCCATGTCCTAGCGACAACTCGAGGACTGAATTTGGGAAAGCAGAACATGCGAAGATGTAAAGGACCTAACAAAACACACCATTTGTGGTCAAAGGGGTAATTCAAGCCCCTTCCCTCTGAGCTGATTAGGTGTCATCTCAGTACACTAGGGCAGGAGAGGGACAGACCGCTGATCTGGGTCAGTCCGGATCATCTCACTCACCTTGACCACAGGGTGTCCCCCGGACGACGCCTTCACAGCCCCTCGACTGCCCTCTGTCTCATAGTGTGCCCGGTGGTGAGCCTTGGGGTGAACCTCGATCTTCAGGTCATACTGTCCAAACTGGTTTGGTAAAGGCCAGTCCAGCGGAGGCAGTGATGATGTTCTGTAGACACACACAAACATAAAACACACACACACACACACACACACACACACACACACACACACACACACACACACACACACACACAAGAAAATTTAAATATGTTGACAGCCGTAACCAACCACAGTCAGGTCCCTGAACAGAAATAGGTTTAAGGACTGCTGGGCTATTCTCAAACTTCCCATAATCATAGATGATACATTTTACTAGGTGTTGAGGGGCAAAGAAACTGATCATGAACCATGAATCATACTGCCTGTAGGGCCCCTCTGAGCAAGTGCAACTATATTTCCGGAACAACAACGCTGCCATAGGTCAGGTTGAGGCATATTAGAAGTGATTCACTTGGGGGGAATTCAGCAGTTAATGTCAGTAGTGGATGGATGGGGGCCAAGTTTTTGGACAAATCTAACTTTAGACAAACAAACACAGACACACACACAGACACACACACACACACACACACACACACACACACACACACACGTTCACACACAGTTCAAAACAGCCATATTCTAACACACACACATACACACACAAAGACACACACACACAGTTAAACACAGCCATATTCCAACACACACACACATATGTTTTCTCTCCCTGATCGTGGATGTGTGTATGTTTTTTGGGAATCTAAGCAAGCTACAGTCATATTTGAACAGCTGCTTTCAAAAATAAACACGCCTCTCCAGCCCTGCCTGCCACCCCTTCCCTCTCTCTTCCTGGGCTGCCACACATCAACGCCTGTCCTGAACAGGAGAAGCAGCACCCCCCCCCCCCCCCCTATAAAACGCAGCCACTGCAATTACCCCTCCTCTCTATATTTATGGCAGTTTCCAGCGAGAAGAAGTCACAGGGTGTTTTTCTCCTCCTTTCCTTCCACTCTCTTCGTCTGTGCCCCACGTGTTGGTCGCTCTTGCCGCTATCTGTTCACAGTTAGAGCGTGACATGGCTTCCTCCACCCCCCCTCTCTCTTTCTCTCTCTCTCCTCCATGGCCTCCACACACACACACACACACACACACACACACACACACACACACACACACACACACACACACACACACACACACACACACAGTGGCGGAGGGGGATGGGGTGGAGAGCGAGCAGGATGGCTGAGTAATGTAGAGCGCTGCACAGAAAGGTAAACACAGCGTGCCGCGGCCCCATGAAAACACCAGTGCTGTGACGGCTTGCGCATCGTGAGCTAGTATATACAGAACGGACACGAGCTGGAGGAAGGTGGGCAGATGCCAGAACAAGGGTGTGTGTGTGTGAGTCAGAGAGACAGTGACAACATGTTTCTAGTGTGTGTGTGTATATGTGTGTGTTATAAGATAAGATGAGATAACTTTTATTAATCCGGTGAAGGAAATTCAGTTGCCATATACACATATATTCAGTATGTATGTCTGATTGTGCATGCATATGTGGCGTGTGTGTGTGTGTGTGTGTGTGTGTGTGTGTGTATGTGTGTGTGTGTGTGTGTGTGTGTTTGTGTGTGTGTGTGTCTGTGTGTGTGTGTGTGTGTGTGTGTGTGTGTGTCTTGGAACGCACGCGTGTTATGGTTAATTCTGGCTAAATGAGTAAGAGCTGGCCCCATCACTGCTGTCTGCACTGTGGCCAAGCAGGACTGTGACTGCGAATGTGGCTCTGCTGTTATGCCGTTAGCCCCTAAGACTGCCTTTGTGCCACCAGTCTCAGACCGCAGCACCGTAGGGATGGGCAAGATATAGAGCCTGGCACACAGCTTGTGTTCCACCAACACAACAAGGCTGTACAAACACGCCATCCCTGCACTGGGCCAGGCATGACACTGGAAAGAAAAATGAAAAAAACAAAAACACGACAAAAAAAACACACACACACGTTGTCCACAAAGAGAAGCACTCGATAGGACCCGACAAGCAAGTGTTAGTGCTCCGGACACAAATTAGCAGCTCCGCTTTTGTTGGACTGCGCCCTCAAAATACACTGTGCTTCTGAGAGAGGGCAGATGAAAAGGAAAGAAAAGAGGTTGACAGGTTGGAGGGCTGAGAGGTTGGCTGTGGGAGAGGGATGGGTGTGTGTGTGTGTGTGTGTGGGGGGGGCACATGTTTCTGGCATTTTTGTCAAAGAGGGCATTGTGCTGCCACCTCTTCACCATGACCAGTGTTTACCACTCAAAAAAATTCTAATTCAGGCACTCCTGTAGTTCTGCAGGGACATTTAACTTATTTCTTTCCTTCAAAGGAGCCTTTTCTTTTGGGCAGTGTCTGTGTTGTTTTTGTTTGTGTTTGTGTGAGCGTGTGTGTGTGTGTGTGTGTCATCACAACAGGGGCATCACTCGGCACACTCTGTCTCTCTTGTGGGATGACATAAGCCAGGAAGTGTGCGAGCAGCGCTGCCATGGCAACCAGGAAGAGGAGATGCTGGAAACCTGAGGCCAATGGGGGAGTGGCTGCCCACGGCCTGAAATATCGTAACCTTCCTTCGGTGTCTGAGCCTGCTACTCCTGTCACGTCGTCTTTCAGCCATTAGCCTACATATTTAAAAGGCCATGGTAGCCGTACGCAGCTCAATCACCCACCCACACACACACACACAGACGCACGCACACACGCACGCATATGCATGCATCCAGACCTACAAACAGTAGAGTCCCAAGGCATATTAATGAGAGCATGTATGTATGTGCATGTGACAGCTGAACCCACCCACGCATTCTCTCTCACACACACACAAACAGAAATAGAATACAAACAGAATATCACAAATTTATAAACACACACACCCACACAAACCACACAAATCTAGCGGCCTTGACCCCTAAGGAGGTGTACAGATGCTCAAACTGACTGCTCATACTTTTGGGCGCTCACATGCTAGTGTCAGGTTGAATGCCAGTGGCAGATATAAGTGCATATCTTGGGTCATGTGCTTGCCGATCTAAGCCAAGCCACTTTGATGCTGAATTTATTTTAGATTGCAGTGTTGGGTGCGAGCACTTCTGATCTCTGTTTCAATGCGCGCGCCCGCGCGCGCGCGCGCGTGTGTGTGTGTGTGTGTGTGTGTGTCCATGTGTTGCTCGTCTCAGTGGGGCTCTCACTGTCATGGGGTCAAAGGTAGAACTAGCGGAGCACAGGGAACATGTGTGGATCACACAGCCACATTCACTCCTGGCTGATTTACGGCACCAGGGGTCAGAATACATAAACAAGGCCATGCCTTCATCTGCTCTGCACATCTGCACATTTGGACAGCTGAAAAGCACTCCTTGCTCCACTAATATTCACTAATGATGCGAAACAGTCAGTGAAGAACACTTTATAATTCAAATTTCAAACTTGCAAGTACGTTATTATTCTATACCATACTACCTGTGAATATATAAACTTGTAATCCTTCACAGCCAAGCAGGAGTTGATTAGCATCAACATAACCTGATAATGGCCCTTTGTGTGGTTATCAGAATTAGGTTTCACATTAAATTTTATGACCGAACTCTGATCATCTGGATCTGGATTTGACCATCTTACTGGGCTTATAAAACAGACTATACCTAAGTTTTGAGACCTTGCCTTACCTTGACCCAGTAATACATTTATATCACAAGCAGTACCGTTATTAACAGTGGTGGCTTTCAGAATTATGTTTCACATTCAATTTTATGACCGAACTCTGATCATCTGGATCTGGATCTGACCAGATCAAGAGTTGTCCTCACTTACTGGGCTTATGAAACAGAGACTATACCTAAGTTTTGAGACCTTGCCTTACCTTGACCCAGTACTGTTATTAACTTTGGACACTGATAAGGGGCATCTTCAAAAGAAGGCAGCGGTAAGGCAGAGAGGCAGGAGTAATGTACCTGAAGATGGGGGTGTGTCCGGGCTTGGGTTTGTTCCAGGTGAAGTGTGATGGGACCGAGAGGTACTGCTCTCCCGGACCGTCCTTCTTCAGGCCGTGCAGGCCCTCCTCGGCGGGGGACACGTTTCCAGAATCATCCAGCCCCATGTCCCCTTTGCAGGGCTGGAGCGGCGGCGTCCGGTCCTGCGAGGTCTTGCGGGTCTTGGAGGGGATGTCGGCCTCGGAGGGGCAGCACTGGAACGGAGACACCCCGAGCGAGGGGCTGCCGACCCAGGTGTCCTCCGTCACGCTGCCCCTGGGGGAGGGCCCCGGGGTGGGTGTCGGGGAGTGGTGCGGGGACATGGAAACCGGGTAGCAGATGTCGGCGCTGGAGTGACGTCTCTTGCCGCAGGGGGAGGTGGGGCGTGATGAGGGCCGGGAGGGCGGGCGCGGGCTCAGCCAGTTCTCGTCGGTGACGCTGGTGCGCGGCGAGTGGCAGGGCGACTGTCGCGGCGAGAGCGAGTGTGAGTGGGTGAAGGCCGGGTGGTGGTGCTGCCAGGGCTCCTCCAGTACGCCGGCCTGCGGGGAGCAGCCGGGCGACGTGAGCGGCGAGCCCAGCGTGAAGCGCGCCGCCGCCTCGTTCAACTCCGAGTCCACGTCGTCGTACACGTGGGAGAAGGACTCGCAGGACGAGGCGTCCGAGAACCAGCTCCGGGACGACAGGCTACTGCAGGGGCTGGGGCTCAGTGAGGAATCCCTGTAGGAGTGGTCTAAGGGCAGGTACAGGTGGTCCCGCGACATGGGCCGGTCGTGGTAGTCCCTGTCGGGCCCCTTGCCGCCGTGCATGTCGTCGTCGTGGGCGTCCATCTCTTGCTGGCAGCTGGGGGAGATGGAGGTGATCTGGATGCTCGGGCACTCGAAGGCCTTGGGCGGCCCGCAGGGCTGGCTGCACTTGTTGGAGTCCTGCAGCTCATAGCTGGGTTCGTACATTTTGTGCGACTGGAGGCGTGGCGAGGTGGAGATGACCTGCGAGTGCGGCTGCATACCGAGGCGGGGGATGCTGATGGATTGGTTGACCATCGTCTGCTGCTGTCCCACATTGAGGATGTAGAACGAGGTGTTGTCATCAGGCTCCAAGTCTACAGGAAGAAGAAGAAAAGAAAACAGTCAGGACGGTGAGAGTTCACTCACTGATGAGTGAGAGTTGCCACTAGAGTCACAGATCTCAATTAGAATCTTAAAAAAGAAACCTACTCGGCTTATTCACTCACATTCAAGGTCCCTTGAGCCGGGAGGAGAGATAAGAGGTTGCAAAATAATCCAGGATAAGTTATCTAATGCCTTTATTGGTACACTACTCAGTTTGCCCTGAAAAGGAATGAGCTCTGTCTGCTTACAATAAAACCACAAGGGAGTCACAAACAAAAAAAACAAATCGAGTATTTACAGTGACAACATCATGGGGTCCAAAGAGGTGATATCACAATACCTCAAATCAGAGAAAAGGGCTGTGAGTGAGAGATGGAGAGAGAAAGAAACACAGAGGGGAAAGTGTCACAAAGACAGAGTGAGACCCAGCGTAAGAGAAAACAGATAGATAAAGGGTGGGGGCAGGGAGGCAGCCGATAGGCACCAATCCAACAGGGGAATAAACGACCCAACATCGCTACTCAGGAAACAAATTCACACACACCGGTGTGTGCTCCGAGCTGTCAGCACTGCAGCCCCAGCACCCTATTAATAAACCCCGGCCATGGAGCCTTCTCTGCCCACACACACACACACACACACACACACACACACACACACACACACACACACACACACACACACACACACACACACACACACACACACACACACACACACACACACACACACACACACACACACTAGCTCAGCCTCCAGAGGCAGGGTCGGCCCGCTCGCACACACACACAGCCTATTGTCATGCGCTGCTCTATTAGAGGTTATTGATGAGCTTCCAGTGATTGCACAGAGTGGAGACAGACAAGGCCAGACAGCCTCAGCCTCGGCCTAGCACTGTTGACCACAGCAGGCAACACATTGCACAGCGGCTCGGGCGGGATGCCAGGCCGTCACGTGTGGCACTGCGGGCAATCAGATGAGATGAGACGGCACACTATAAGAGCAGGAGTCAGGTTCATGGGCCGTGATCAATCCGGCAGTAATTATCTACTGCGCCATGTGGATCACTCTAAGCACAGGTTTGATTTTCAAAAAGGCAAGCAGATGCATTTACGTGTCTCTGTTAGCAATACTGACTCATCTGAATCAGATGCACTCTCCCCTGGGCCGCACAGCTCAGAGGAGAGAGGGGGAGCAGATGGACTCTCTGGACTTCAGCAGCAGAGGCAGAGGCAGAGGCAGCTCGGGGCTTTATTTATAGATGGGCCACACAGGGCCTGGGCTGTCACAAGACACGCGCATCCTCTGACGACAGGGCTTGACTGACAGTAGGGAAAAGGACAAGAGGAGTGCGCGTCACAGGTTAAGACAGGGGAAGGAGACACAGGGCACACACACACACAAGCCTTTCCCCTGCTCCTTTCCCTCTGCCATGTAACATTCAGAACAAAACAGTGAGCCTCTCACTCTGTACAGAGAATAAATGCAAATCAAAGTCTGTTCTTTAAACACATAGCCTACATATGGATACAACTCATGTCCAGAAGAGAGATAAAAACAAATTGCAAAGACAACAGAACAGATCTTTACGCTTATGTGTGTAACACATTTATAGCACATGGAGATTGTTGTCTTTTCTAGAGCAACAATTAAAGTAGAATAAGTGGCCTTTCATGTGTTAGTATTTCTGAGGTAAAAGAGACTGGAGGCAAAAATTTTGGTCATCTGAATATAATCAGCAGCAGTGTAACTACAACCAAAAGGTTGAAGTTGAAGTTCAGAGCGGTATATAATTTAACCACAACAATAAACATGTTTCCAAATAATGAATCACAACATCCTAACCACAGGACTTGAATTGCAAGGTAATGTCACGGTACATTAAGATTTACCTGGGTAAAGCATGTCCTGAACCTCTTGTTGGATGGAACTGTTCAGAGACGTCTGCCTTGTCCTCTGTGTTACAATCACTACAAAACAGAACCCCTGAATTTACACCTTAAATTATTCTTAAAAATAATACTGATTTTTCTGTGGGAAATTTAAATAGATTTGTGCACGGATTCGTTTTTTAAGGGGCAAAACCACTTAAGCTTGTTCCTTAAACAGGGGAAATTTACCCCGTTTAACAGCTGATAAAGTTCTTATTTTCCCCTTAAATACCAAATAGTGCATGACGGTACTTTGACACATACCGTATCATATTCCTAGATGTATATGTATGTATGTACTGTTTTTAACGTATAACTGCTTGTGGGTTTCTGTCTCTACTTCTACTTTTTGTTTTTACTTTTACTGTAACTAACCTATACATAGTGACTCTGTTGAACTGTTCACAAACAGACACAAAGTGACTGCATTCTTATCTCAATAGTTCACAACTCCTGTTTTAATTGTTTGCATAAGCAAGATATACAAAACATTGCTAATTTTAAAGCAGCAGTTTTGGTCTGAAACTAGTTAGTTAACTACTAAAAAGAAATGCAAAAACCCTGCAAATACCTCCAACAGCCGTGTTGGAACTGATAAAACCTTGCTAACGTGCTAACTGGTGTCTTTTGGCAATACAACTGGCAATATCCTGCTATATATCAATTTCCAACAATCCCCTTGCTCCAATGTTCAATCTTATGTTTGTATGTTCGTAAAAAAAAGGGTTCACACTAAGTAGGCCATGCATTATAGTAGGCAAAGTATCTGTCATAAAAAGATCATTAAGAGAAAGCCTTCAATCTCTAAACATGCTCCTTAATAATCCCTTGAATTTTGAAGGACTCAGGAAAATACCTTAATCCTTAATCAATCACACATTTCAGGACATTTTTAAGGAGTAACTAAGGGCTTGGTTGAACTCAGGGTCAATGTTTGCACGTTAAGAACCCCTTGATACAAATTAAGGGCTTTTTCATCGTTTGAGGGGCAAATGCAAGTGTACTTTAAGTATTTCATGTTTTGTAGTGAATGGCACCGGCATGAGATGGGTGAATGCAACATGAGTCCACTTTTCTGATAATATTTTTTATTTTTTACTTTTAGCCTTTGTCTAGATTTATGGAGAGCTCATGCAGTGGGATTCTACAGAGGCAGATTGCACACAGGCCATCACATTTAATAAGGAAATCAATCCCTCCATTTTGAGGAAATCTCAATATATTTCTCATTTGTGAGGCAGACAAGACTTCAGTTAATTACCGTGCCATAGCCAGCCAATTCATTAGCGTAGCCAAGCAAACGAGACGAGCAAGAGAGAGGAACATGAGACGGTGAAAAGCAGCGTAAACATCTTCTCAAGGACAGTTATAAAACTCAACTGAGGTTAGTAAACAGACCAACAGTGCATTTGATTTCCATTTTATTTACTGGGAGAATTTTACCATTTTCTGAAAAAAAAGAACATATTCAAATGTATGTGTGGTATTCTGTAAAGCCGTGTAGTATCGTCTATGGTGTCTCTACCGTGACACGTTCTAAGGCCAGTGAGAGCGGCAGCTCCTCAGCTGGCACATCTGAAATAACTCGGCCGATGCTAATCCCAAGGCTCTTTTGCGCAAAGGATCTGCTGGTCTGAGTGAGCCGCAGGAAGGACCTTCCTCCCTTCTCTTCCCACACCTCGCTCCCGCCTCCCCATCCCAACCACCCCCCTTGCCCCCTCCAGAAGGCCCCTCATGTGCCTGCCACCCGATAGCAGCAGCCGGGTGCTTGGTCTCAGCTCGCAGCCAAGCGGGAAAGCACCCTGTCAGAGCCAGATCAGGACCACCTGCTCCAAAAACAAGCAGAAGGATGACAACAGGACACGGCAGGGCAGGGCCACATGTGGAGCAGACAACCCCAGGGGAGCTACCCCAGACACTGCACTGAGTGCTAGTGCCCTAGTGAGGATCTGCCCTGGCGGACCACACCATAAAAGACACAGTGCAGTTGTACCCGCATAACTGAGAGGGGAATGTGTTTCGGTCACTAAGAGGTTCTGTGATAAACCCAGTGCATGGTTTAGCATAAAAGCAGAAACATTTATTGACACTGAAACTGCAGCATGAGGCACATGCACAATGCTCGGTATCATATAATGCCCTCCACTGTCATTGCTTTCTCCTGCCTAAATGGAGACCCTTTCTTTCAGGTAGTCCAATAAGTATTTATTCTCTATAATAAAAGGTTACAGGTAAGAAGGAATGGATGCCTGGTCCCTATTTGACAGGGACAGATGCATGCATGTATCTAAGAAATAACCTGATGCCTGAGGCTCGGATGTTCAATCAGTGACTCTGAAATGGCAGCGATATGACCCATTCATTGTCAATAGCATTCTCTCAAACTGAGGGGTCCAGCTCCGTGCTCTGAGGCAGAATGCTTCACTCACAACCCAAGGACCCACACATCAGACTGCCGATCCAGTTAAATAAAGAGCTCTAAGAGGCTTTGCTGTTCCTAAGCTAATAATAGCTGGAAATCACTACATGGTGTTAAGCATCGTTCAGTGCTTCAGCCCCGTCCGTGACATGATGCAGGGCCAGGGTTTCTCCCTACGAGAGGCCAACCTAACTCCGGCGACCAACCCCAAGCCACGCATCACAGGCCCATGTGGACACCGACGTCACTCAGGAGTTGTTTGCCGTGGGTAACGCATCGAGGCTGTGGCTCAAGTCTGCTGCCTACATCCTGGACAAGCTGACTCTCCCTCAAAACAGTGAAAAGTGTGTCAGGGATATTTTGTTCAACCACTCAGGCAAACATTTCGACTCAAATAGGCCCAAACTAGACATTGTTTAAATGAATCATATCCTTCTGATTCCCGTGATTTAAAATAACCACAGCTGATGTCCTTTATTTTGTCCTACAAGCACTATTCTCATCCATCTCTATTTGTAGGGCACAAATGTACTACACACCTAGAAATTTAAAGCAGTAGTTAAGGGCAAATATGAACTGTGTGTGTGTGTGTGTGTGTGTGTGTGTGTGTGTGTGTGTGTGTGTGTGTGTGTGTGTGTGTGTGTGTGTGTGTGTGTGTGAGAGTGAGAGAGAGAGGGAGAAAGTGTGTGTGTGTGTGAGAGAGAAAGTGTGTGTGTTTGAGAGAGAGAGAGAGAGAGAGAGAGAGAGAGAGAGAGAGAGAGGGAGAAAAGGAACGAGAGAATGTGCTTGCCCTTAAGGTCTTGTAATGTTTGGACTGCTATCAGTTTAAAAAGTAATGTTATTTAACACCACGTGTTAAGTACTTTAAGTATCAAAGGCAAGTGCATCAAAGGCATCATTTTCCGAGCAAGTCTCTCTGAAATTCCCTTTGGTAAATGTTTACATTTGAATAGTGTCAAATGTGGTCCAATCGTGAATAAAAGCCTTCCAAAGCACACAAGGCAGGGATCTTCTTGTGGGTTACAGAGCATTATGTCATTAGTGGGAATAAAACTTCCTTTGCCACTGCTACCTCTTACATCACAGACAATGTACGAACACCCAGGGTGCACGCGCTACCTAAGCCAATATTAACGTATGTTTGGCTGCTAAATAAAGATCCCTAATTAACAGTTGCACGCTGTGATAACAGTATAGGATAAACAAGGTACACAGATGCTTTCTCTAAGCCCCACTGTCTCTTCAAATGCAGACAAAACCTCAAATATTTGGCAAATACTGTAAACACAAAAGTAAGCTATTATTTGAAACTAACAACAAACACATTTTGGACAGTATTTGTTTTGCTAGTCTCTATGCAGTCCACATGTTGACTTCTGTTTTCCATACAACTGTGAGAAGAGTATACAAAAGTAATAATTTATCGTACAATTAAGATTTACAAACAGAAATGCTTCTGCATGGGTTTACTGTGGTTAACCAGACAACTAGCTAACAGGCTAATATGCTGACTGCAGCCGGCCCCTGGCACATTAGATGACTGTCCTCTAAGCTGCAGAGCAATGTGAACCCAATCCAATGGCCTGCAATAACCTAGAGCTGCTGCAGATAACATCAGTTGCTATTGCACACACATACTGGATGACATTTAAACAATCTGTCAAGGCTGACAGTGAGAGGGAGGGAGAAAGGGAGAGAGTGCCATGTGTGGAGTGACAAGAAATGTTATCTCCAGGGTATCAAAATATGCTCATTTAAAAATAAATCTCTGGCAATAGCCATGGTTTGCCACAAAAATGTGTAGGCATAGCATTTCTGCAGTACAAGGCACTGTGGTTACAATGTTTTCTACTGATTCCAAAGCTCAACCATGCAGCTTTCCATTTGATTAAATTATGCATCAAAATATAAATTCTAAAACACATATAGATATTATAAACACATGATCAAATCTACAAACCTGTGGGCGTAACATGTAGGATTCTGGAACACTTCAGGCGATGCATGCTGCTCCTTTATTGAATCACTTGTATCCCCTTATCAGTGGATCGTTATTCTAAATACTGAAGTTAACTAGTATTATTGGACCACAATGACTACCTGTCTATAGCTTATAATATGTCATAGCCATTTAGTGTATTGGTTAGTGCTGCCTGTGGGATGCAGGTCATGAATGGAACTGTGCATTCATCACCACTCTATCAGGGATGATTCGTCAGTGTCATCATTTTGTCTGTTTGTTGTGTTTGTTGTCCTTCAGATGAGATTGAATTTGACTTTAGAGCATGCTGTTTCTGTTTTTTTGTTTTTTTTTTGTCCTGGGGGGGGGGGGGGGGCTCAAATCGGATCAGGTTACCTAGCCTGAGATTTTTCCTGGTTAGAGGGTTCATGCCAAATATTTTGGTTTAATCTCTTTTTAACAGTAGCATCCCACAAGGGTCACAAGAGCAACTTCTCAAACTCTTCTGTCATTCATTTGTTGTAACACGTTATTACACAACACTATTGTGCAACTATGCCTTGGGGACAGTGACAAAGGAAGGAAGTCCTGTGTCCCTAACCGCAAAGAAGAGACGTGGTGCAGACTACGAGGTTTCACTTACAAAGCCCGACCAAGGCTTGATTACAGACTGGGCCAGCAGACTGACGGAATCCTCCAGGGAAAGACCTAAGACCCTAAGTGGGACTTCCCTGAGGCTTTTACAGTTGAGGACTAAGGCTTTCCGAAGCTCTACAGACCAGTTAAGGCCTGGGGCATAGTCTGAGGCTTTCTGGGGGATAAGGACTTCTTAGGCCATGGGTTGTGTCCTAAGGCTTTCTGAGGCCGCTGAGGTTTTCCCACATGAGGCCTAAGGGTCACTGAGGCTCTGGGGGAAAGGAGAGAGTGGTGGCCTTCTAAGTGTCAGGTCAAGGCTGGGCTTTCTGAGGGCCTGGCCAGGTGTGGTCGGAGGCTTTCTTAGCTCATGACCTGCTAGGCTATATAATTGCACAATATGTGACAATGAAAATGTATTTACTAAACACATGCCGTGGTATTGGCGCTTACTGTTATTATTTAATGGTGATACTACGTAATACTACTACATTTTTCTAATGATAGTGATGAACACACTTAAGGTTGCTTTAGCGAAAGGCATGTTTGCAACAAGAGCCTAGGTAGAATGTTTATAAAAAACTTTAAAAACAAACTTTAAAGCCACCTTAAAATAGTTTAATTGGTGTATAGCTTTTCAGATTTCAGATTGGTGGCTAAAATTCCAAATTCTGAGTAAAGAAAACTTTCAGCAAATGCATTTCAAATTAAAAGTCCCTCAAATTTCTCCTCAAAGTGTGCAGGTTGATCCATTAAATTGTTAAAACTGTACATAATTTTCCCGGGGGGAACCTGCCTCCAGGAAAGAAAATCGATCTATCTTGATTGACTGGAACACAAAGGCTTAAAAGTGCACCTTGGAAGGCATATTGAAATATCTGTAAAACCTCTGACTGACCCCACCATCACCATGGTTGGACCCAAAACACAGCACCAACAAGAAGATATTATCTACTTTCTCCATATGCATCATCCGTGACTCACTGACTCTGGATTGAAATGAGAAGGTTATCTCTTATCGTACATTACATTTGGATATTTTGTGTTTCTTAAAGCAACATTATGTAACAGTTTTACCTTAAAATAACAGCTTGGAAATCATTTTGGTGATACACTGACTTGCAATGCGGAGAATGCCGTCTGTGCCACTGCCACAGCACACCTGGTACGGCCCAGTCTGTAATGTAACTTTGGTGGACAGGGCGCAACACCTCTCGCGAGAACTACGTAATGCTTCAAGGCACCACATCACACAATAATAACTAGACCCTTCTGTTGGCTATACGAAGAAGCTAGCACAGTATTCTCTGTATGGACATCATGGCAGAGACGAGGAAGAAAGTGAGGAAGACGTTGTGAAGAGAAAAACAAAAGAGTAACTGAGCAAGAAACCGAACAAGAGTCAGTCTTGGATCAGCTTTTACTCTTTGGCGAGAGCTTAAAGAGACCAAAGGATGCAAGTCAGATGCCGAGCAGGCCTTCTTTCGGTTGGACTAGTAAGTAATAACTTATTAGCTGTCATGCTATGTCTTGTGTTGCGCTTGCTTGATGTTTGGCGGTGTTAGGAAAGTTGTCGACTCACTAGTTTTTCATCATAAACATCCCTGCCAATGTTATTTATGAAAGAATGCGACGTAGGCTGTAACCATATCTGTGTCATCCCTGTCTCACAGAGATTTGTAGTTTATCCAGATGCCAAAAGTCATCAACCTCAGTCCCGTCTCAGGCTAGCATCCAAATAAGTTCATGTCACACCAAAATGTTTGATCAGTCTTCCTCAATCTTACTCCTTGGAGGTTTGCAACCTTAAAAACCTAACTCAGCTAGCTTGTAATAAATGACACTATCCAATGTATATTATGCACAATATGTGCCTTTATCATAACTTTTTACTTCGATTACACATACTCCACATTCAAACGCTTAGAAAACAATGTATACAGGCTGAACATTTCAGCAAAACTAAAATGATTCATTCTTTATGTTAGCGTTCATCTCCGATGTCACTATAACTTACAAAATCTTGTAATATTACTCTACCTTATCAGTCAACATGCTTCTTTGGCTTCTTGTGTTGTCTTTGCCAGTTCTAGTTCCAACATTGTTATATGTTTTAGCATACTTTATTGTATATTTATCTTGTATATTTAGTAAGGTTATTATATGTTATATGTAAATTATGTTCAGAGTACTTGTACAGAGTGTATGTCATGTTATGTTATGTTACGTTATATTATGTTTGCTATGTTATGCCATAGTAGGTTGTTGTGTGGTGCCTTGTCCTAAGAATTCCAGTGCCCAGTCTGACCCAGTCTGGCCCATTCTGTGCATCTGACAATAAAAGACTTGTAACTTGTAACTTGTAACCATATCCTTCAGCTTGTCAACAAATACACATGTACCACTGTCCATTAGGGGGTCTCAAAGTGCGATTTGTATTAGCGACAGTGGTGTAAGAGTGAACTTTAGGGGGAGCGCAGTAGCAAAAAATACCAATTCTTGCATACCCATTCTTGCTAGGAATTTGTTGGTACTTGGCTGAACTGCTATTTAGCTATGCTAATGTTAGGTTACTGGCACTGACTTACATTTTTTGAGAAAAATGTAATAAAAAATTAAAGCTGCAAAGGATCATTATTGTAGACACATGTGTGCACAACTTCTACACTTGTTGTTGTTATGGGGAAGGGGGGGTCAAAAGGTGAAGCCCCTCACTTGACCACAATCCGGCCCTGGTCATACCAGGCCGAAGATCTCTGACGAGTCCGTTTCATGTCAACGCCTAAACTGACTACTCTTCCATATTTAAGAGTGCCCTTATAAAAATAGCATAATTTTGTTTCCTTATCAAAAGCAAGCAAAATGTAAACGACTTACATTTGCCTTTTAGAGTTCCATTGGGTCAAAAGGCACAGGAACCAACACAGTGTAGGTTCTGTACATGGTCCATTAACATGATACCCTCTGTTCCTTTGCACTCCTGAAGCAAAACCCACATCAATGATCCCCTGTCAACGTCATCAGCTATGGCCTACATGTAACATTGATCATGACATTTTTTACAAAGCCATTTGCTAACACAATTACTTTTTAGCATGACTTAGCATTTGCTGCTTCCTCTGGTCGCTATAAAAGGGTGTAATAAATTCAGTTTGGACCCTATCATGATCATTTGAACTTCACTTTTCTTTATCCAACCCTCTCAACCACGCTCCTTCCCCTTGATAAAGGTAAAAACTGAACTAAATGCAAACGTTAAAATGACTTTCTCTCTGGTGTAACACACCCCCAACATGTTGATATAGTGCAGCCAGCAGTAGCTTCAGTTACACTATATTTAAACTAGACAAATGCCACACATAGCTGCTCGTGCCTCTCCCCGGGAAACAAACGTCTCTCTCAACACTCCAAGGCATTGAGGCCCCTTCTTTCAGACACAGTCTAGGCTGGGGTGTATGGAGGGGGGACCCCTGACACATGCATCCCGTGTGGGTCCAATGGCCGCGACACTTAGCCTTTCAGCCTCTCCACGTTCTCCGCGGCCAAGCACTCACAGTCTTGACAGTTCACACATTCGTTTGAAATGTTGGCAAAAATGAGGGCAAGCGAAAGCACTGTTCCACACATCCCTGAGAATTATCACCACCGGCGTACTCACCATCTCTGACTCAAGTTGAGAGTATGGGACAAGTGTATATGCAAAGAGAGGTAAAGCTGCTTTACAACCAACTATTTCATCTCGACCTTCAAATGATTCATACCATAGTCACTTCAAATGATTCATACCATAGACACTGAAAAGTCACTGCCAGACGTTTGTTTGAACCTACTGCAAAACCGTCACGCTTGTTATTATTTTTTTCCAGATCATAAACCCCCACGTAGGGCCATATAAATATATCTACCAAAAATAGCAGCAGGTCTTGGTGTTCATAAATAAGGGACCGTGTGCGCTTCTGACAGACTTTGCGCTCACCTGGTGAAGTAGCGCACAGCATTGTTCCTCTCCTCTCCCGTTCAAATGCCGCTTGACTGGACAGCTTCAGACGTGTTCGTGTGGGGGACTCCTGCTCTAACAAAGCTCTAGAACCTGCCGCCTGCCCTCTGCCACTCTCTCTGGGAGCTGAAAATAGTCCACCATGAGAGCGATGTAATTTCAGTCTTTCCCACGACTGAGACAGACAGCCAGTAGACCAGATGCAGCTCGACGAAAACGTCCGAAGAGGGGGCTTTCAGTAAACAGTCTGCCACTTTGCTGCTCGTGTGCTTTGGTTCTCCCCACCAGTCTGCACACTACGACACTTCTAAACAGCACTTAAAAGGCTATCATAAGAGTTTAAACCAAATGTTAAATCACTACCCGGAACTATGCGGCAGGCGAAATCAGCTGTGATTTATTTTTTTCACTCGCAAGAGACATTCACATCTGGAAATGTTATTAAAACAGTCCGACGTCTTTAATTTGTTGGATCTCAAAAATACACAACAAAAAAAAATAGCCACTGCTCTTTACAGTGTCACGATTAAAACTGGACTTGCCAGACTGGTTGCGGAGAAGTGACAAAGGTGAAAGAGAGGACCAGTGAAGAAGAGAGAGAGGGTGGCAATGAAAGAAAGAGTGAGAGAGACATGGGGGAGGGAACGCTCTCTTACTTGTCCCCCTCATGGCGGGGAGAGAGAGAGAGAGGGAGAGAGAGAGAGAGAGAAGTCCATTCCCCTCTCCTTAAATTCCACCGCCATCTGAGCTCCACATGGCATGTCTGGGCAAACAGCCAGACACCTCTACAATATCTTCTCCCTGGCCCAGAGAGGGCACCTCTTCTCTCTAACGCCACCTCTCAAGCCAGAAGGAGGGCACCTCAAACATCCACTGCACGGGCCAAAAGAGCACACCTTTCCCTTTGTAACATGAGCCATTTCAAGGCCAGATGAAGCCGTCAAATAGGCAAAGCTCTCAATTTGAAACAGGGCCTTGCCCTCATACTTCCATATCCTAACGTGCTACCTGAAATGTTCTACTCCATCATCTTTAACCTTCACCTTATGAATCAAACGAAAAAACATAAAATTGTGTAAAATCAGCAATAACATTTATTCTGTGTCTTTTGTTACACAAATTGCTTAAATGCAACTCCCTTATGTTAAATATTTGAAAGGCTTTATTTGAAAGGATACCAAGCTTTCAAGAGGATTTCAAGGTAATAACAACATATTTATAACTAAATGTATGCAGAACAAAAGCAGATGCTGTCGCAAGTAAGAAAACAGCAACTGAAGAAGTCGGACAGTTTGCGTACAAACAGGCTTACTTTGCACTTTGCGTTTAACAAACGCAACTACCGGTCTACAACGATATCTTAAGTTCCTTTATTGAACATTTCATGGTTAGAAGTGACTAACAACTGAAGTAGTGACTACAAGCAACCAGGCAGTGTTGCACAGTGAGAAAGTGGTTCATGTGAAGAAGAGAGCGCCTAATGTCGCTGTACCTGTTCAATTCTCCAATGTTGAACGCAGACAAAGTACCAAAAAACTGGCCGAGGCACATGGTGCCACTGTCCTCTTTTATCTTCACCAAAAAAGTTACAATCCTACGTTTAAAATATGGAAATCAATGTTAAATGATCCATTTGGAAAGTCAGGACTTTTTTGTGTAATTAGCTTACAATGATTTGTATAGAAAATTAAGTAATACTGTGAATGATGATATAAACCTCTAGCAGATGCTTTATCAACTACATCCATTTTTATTAGCAAATATGTGTCCTGAGTATTGAACTCATGATCCCCCAGCTCTATCAACTGAGCTACGAGAATTCACACAGGTGAAAGCATACAACGATACATATACTTTTAGTACTACCTTAAAATCAATTCGATAACATCAATTAAAACAAAGATTCACTCTGGAGATGTACTGTTAGAAAAGCACTCTTAGTTACCCTGTTTAAGTTACAAATAAAACCAAGCTATACTATTTTTCATCATTTGTAAATGTCAAAGCATTTTAATGTAATAAGCCCTCTCATTCTATAGAAAACTATTTGTGCAGCTTTTCTTGTGGTCTTTTGTTCAACTTGTGTTCTTAACATCTAAAGTGTTAAGGTTTGTTTTTGTTTTGTATTTGAAATGAATGAGAAGATATTGGAATAGCAATCTGCAAGTAATTCTGTAGCTCAACAGGTAGGGCAGTTAATAACGCAGCATGTTAGCAGTAGTGAGGTCATCGTCTTGATTCCTATGCATAATGATGTATGCTACTTGTACTTTCACTTTGTTAAATAAAATAAACTGTTAAGATTATAAACGGAAATGTGAACAACTGACCAGCTTTATCTCTTATCTCTGTGCCAATATATATAAGCTCATTTGAAGACATATGCGGCATTCAAATACACTTGTACTGCACCACAATCAGACATACAGCTTAATAAGCATTTTGCATCAGTTTGGTTAACACTTTTGAGTGCTAACACCTTTGCACATGAGTCATAAGTCAAAGCAGAGAAATGAAAAAGTTCTGACTTCTGACCTGATTTATTAACTGAAATTGTTTACTTATATAATAGTTTACATTTTTGCTTTTCTCCTGCTTTTTAATATTTCAAATCCAATCAATTACATTTGTTTACATAGCGCAATTAAAAAACGGACACAAAGCATTTTGTAGAGGCCTGTCCTGAACCCCCTAGAGCAAACTTTTCAAAGTAAAAGTTTGTATTTTTCTACAATGCAATTGTTGGATACAGTATATGCAGGACATCTGTTCTAAGTAAGGTACTGTTTTCCACAATGCATTTGTGGTTTAAAGTTATGCACTTCAAAGCAGTTACACGACAATGTGCTTTAAGTTAAAAAAAAGTACACAAAGTATACTAAGTAAAAAGGGCAGATTTCACATACATTTCTAACAGTGTAGTAATAGCAGCACTAGTAGTTTGTCAACGTTCTGCTTAGCCACCGATTAAGGAGAACTAATTAAGTTCATAAGTCATAAGCACCAAGACAGCAACAACGACAATAAAAAGAAAAGACTAGCAGAGGTTATCAATGATACCCTATAACGCTACAAGAGTGAAACTTTGTAATATTCAAAATGATGCACTGAGAGTCGACCTCCTACCTGGAACTCTATTGTATCAACAGACACAAACTCCAAATTATGCTTTTATCTAAATAAAAATAAAACACTATTTTACATTTACATGGGTCACTTGACAGAGAGAGTGTGAAGGCAGTGTAGAGGGAAAAGTTACCGTACCCTAAAACAAAGTAATACAACAAAAAAAAGAATAACAGATAGGCTAAGTGTGTTTAGGGGACGGAGCACAGATAAATATCATGGCATATTCACAAAACAAACCGATCGTCTGAACTTGCCTCTCGCTCAATACACTTTGCTTCACTGACAGATGGTGATAAGCACACTTCTTCTCACAGACACCTCTACAGCATACCATCTTTGCAACATAAGATTCTTAAATGTGCTGTTGCTGATTACAGTGTGAGCATAATCATGGCATGATTATAAAGGCACTGGAGATACTAGTCAACAGCAGTTATACGAATGAAAAAAATGTGTGCAGGTCTACGTTTAGAAAGCCAACAGCAAAAATGAATAGCTGTTTTTTAGTGTTTTTGTTTAAGTTAACTGACATGATCGGTTGATATATCTCAAAGTCATACTGCAATAAACATAACATGTGTCTAAATATACTGTAGGCCATAAGAAAACAGCACCTATAGGCAACATTTATTAAATGATATAGTGGCTCAGTAACATACAGCCATGAAGCCTATTTGAAAAATGCTTAAAACCTCAAATATTTTACTGGAAAAGTTTTAATGTAGTTTTGAGTAGTTTAACAGGCAATGGCTAGAACAGTAGCCTAAACGTGCAGCCTACACGCATATGTTATGCTACTTGGGGATATGTAAACACCTTGGACTGGACCTAAAAACGCTCAAAATACTTTATGTTAATCTATAAAGTGTGTGACTAGATGTGTGTCTAAATGTAAAGACTGGAAATTGTTTAGATTTATTATCGATGTTTACGTGGACGTGTATTTCCAATTTGAACCTAGTGTCAACAAAAATGTCGATAAAGCTACCTAACATCTGAATCCAGTTTGCAGTAGACTACTTACTATAGTTTGTATATACCTAAACTATGTTTTTTGGCTACAATTACCAATGGAACGCACTGTCTGACAGAAATGACAGAATTTGGCTTTTGTGTTATTAACTACCGCTTACTCCGTTACAGGGCTACAGCTGCCAAATTAGAGCCCATTGTGCCATTTGACATTTATTTCATTCGCCAAATTCGCTATTGTGCTAGCTGGTGCTGATCTCGCTAACCTCGCTTTGTACAATGACATTTCATTGGTTATTTTGTAGCTACAACAGTTACAAACTGGTAACTAATACTGTATGCGCAGGTTGGCTGAAGTGCATGCTGGGGACGCATGTTTGAATGAAGTTCGGCGAACACACTGAGTTTTCACAAAAACAAGTTTGTCTAACAAATTTAAGATTGAAGAACGAGCTGGGATCCAGAGAAAATACTAACCTGCGGGGCCTAGCGATTGCTGCTGCCCGTCCTCACCGAAGATCAGTCTGAAGTCCAGCTCCTCATTCCCGGTGCAGTTTGCAGTAGTCATCGGGTATGACAACTCGGGTTCACCCGTCTCTCTACACCAACTCTTACGAAGTACTTTTTATGTCACAACATTTACTAACACAAACAGAAAACTTTACGTTTTGCCAGTAACGTTAATTTTCTTTTACCGGCCAGAGTCAGTGTCATGAATGTCTTCTTTACCTAGCCAGCTACCGTTACAGTATTAATCCAGACACGTCTCCAGAGTTTTGGGTCCTTGATAGCTTTCCGATTTCAAAGTGACCTCTTGAGCGCGTACTTTTTGCCCGTGGCGATGTACCGAGGTGAGTTGGCGATGATTAGTGTCAACACGACGGTGATAGGCTTGCCGTAAATTTGCCTCTCTCTGACTCGAGCCTCTATCCCAACTTTTACTAACAGCGCGTGACAGGGCAGTTCCAATGGTGACGTCAGCAAACTCGGTAGACAACAGAAAACGCACACATGTTAGACAGGCGGAAGAGGCATGTCGTTTGTGGGAACTGTAGTTTTATCAGACTACATTCACCATTAACCACATAATACAGAAAAGGTTTAGTTTACATTCGTGTATTTTCCACCAATCACAGACATATGTAAATATCCCACAGATTACTTGCCTTTATTGAGGTAGCCAGGTAAATTGTATTTATGCACACTATTTTCTACATACATTTTTTTCCATTTATAAGACATTTTTTATATATAAGCCTAGGCCTTGGCTATAAGACATAACTTACAATAGTAGCCTGAGTAGCAACACAATTTACTTTAAACTTCAGAGTTGCAAGTTTAATCCTCCATTTAATCATGGTTACTGTGCCAACCTGTTGCCATGCCTGAGATTATTGTAGCAGGCAAGCAGGCTGGCTGTGTCTGCACTGTTTAGAAACAGTAGCAAAACACTACAGATGCTGATCCCCACAAATTGTACTGCAGACAAATAGACACATAAGATTAACCAAGAATAACAAAGGCAAGATTGACAATTGGCCTTTTTACCTTTTATTCCCTCAGTTGTGCATAGTGATATTGGGAAGTGTGTGTGTGTGTGTGTGTGTGTGTGTGTGTGTGTGTGTGTGTGTGTGTGTGTGTGTGTGTGTGTGTGTGTGTGTGTGTGTGTTCGTGTGTGTGTGTGTTTTTGTGTTTTTGTGTATGTATGTGTGGTGCTGTGATTTGAATGAGCTGTCCAAGTACGTATTAGGGGCAGGAGTAGGCATTATATGTTCCTGTGATTACAGTTGTTCCGATCACAAGTCTAGGGGGAGCTTGAGAGTGAGCTTCAGGTTAACCCCAAACATGAGCCAACACAGTGTTACTCTAAGTCGCTTAGAATAAACGTTTCTGACCTTTTGCTCCCTCTGACCCAGCAGTCAACCTTATAAAAGAAATATAAATAAAAAACAATGTTATTTGTCAGAAAATGTATCAACATTGTTGTTACATTGCATGAGGAAGATAGCTTGGTGTCTTCTTCAAAACAGGTATATTCTGTGCTGATAATATTAATAATCTTATTCATAATATAATTATAATAACAACAACAATAATAATAACAACAACTGTTATTATTGTAATTATTATGATTGTAATTATTATTATTGTCGTTATTATTATTAATTATTAATAATAATAATAATAATAATAATACATATAAGATGTAAATCTCTAGACAGGGTTGTTTTCTGTTTATCTGCACTCTTAGCTTGATCTTCCTGGAAGCATCATCATTTATTCGTGTTTATGCCTTTCATAACCTCAATGGAAAGTAAGATATCAAACATAGGTGAGGCAAGTCAAAAGAATATAAATATGTCTAAACTGTGTCAACAATATATTTCATGTGCATAACAAGTTATCCTGACTTGACTTATTACGAGCATAAAAATCAAGAACCTAAATGATGTATTCACACAGACTTGCAGAAGATCATAAAGACCTTAAATCATGTAGTCTAGAAAAAAATGATTATTCACAATTTAAAAAGGCTGCAAACAATTTGCCATTTGAGTACCAGGGATTTATGAGGGGCTCCATTAAGGAATGGAGAGGCCTCTGCCACGTAATGAAAGAAAGAAACCTTTAATGTGCTGTCCATGCAACTGCTGTAGTATAATGTAAGTAAAGTCTTGAGGCTCTTTGCTTACCATTTAGATTACCTGAGTGTGATATCTGCTCAGATGACCTTTGAAGGGGAAGATAAAGAACACAGTATCTGTGAATTGTGTGGGAGG
>NW_024880274.1:0-25002 GCF_900700415.2 Clupea harengus
ATTTTTAGTACTCACAGCATTTTATTTTTAGTATACATTGTTTAGTAGTAACGTGAGTGTTCTGACTATTAATCAAAAAATCTGAATTCAGATGTGATTTTGATTACCTTCTTCAGGAGGATCTGGATGTCCTTCTCGTCCCACAAGCTGTACAGAAGCACAGACGCTGCTGTGCTAGCCTTTGGGAATTTCCTGTTCAGGACAAAAGGGATTCATTAATGCTTAATTTAAACCCAAACTATTTCACTAATGTGCAATGTATACTGTAATGCAATCACAATTTCAGCACATGGATATCTTTACATTGGAATCAGTCTGATGGCTTGATGGCTTTACCACACTTTTATTTCACAGCTCTCTCTCTCTCTCTCTCTCTCTCTCTCTCTCTCTATATATATATATATACTGTATATATACATATAAATATGTGTGGGTGTGTGTGCATTTGAGTGTGTGTATTTATTTTCTCAACAAAGTTTTCATATATGTAAGGTTACTAGAGCCTGATAGTAATTAAGGGCTGTGTCACATACATGTACACACTTTTTAATACGATGCTTGTGTATTAATACCATGCCAACACCACAGACCAAAAGCCCTTGGCACAAGTTCTTCATACTATAACTATACATCTTGCCTGTCCTCACATAGCTCTGTCAAATAGAAAACAAAATGACATAACCAAGATACTGTTACTGTAAATAAACTAAGATGTCAAAGGGAAAAGATGACACTAAATGCAGAGTCATTTTTTTTTCTTCAGTCCATCAGTGAAAGGGGTTTTGTGATTTAAATTCTATTTTGGTGCACTGTAGCACAACAGGTACGGTCTCTATGCCTTTGTCCTACAAAAAACACTACATATTAAACCCCAAGGGCAAACCAATGGCAGCAGTGGCTTTCTCAAACAACACCGGGTCATTAAGTCCACATTTAATAAGCACTCTGTCCTGGTTTCTGACTCAGAACTGTTCAATTAGTGACCGTGGTTACATGGATTCGAATAACTGGCTTAGTCGGACTGAAATCGAATTATCCATTTCATGTAAACACCTTTGTCCGACTATGTGCGGTCCGACTACGATCCGACTAACACCCCTGGATAACTCGATCCGATCCAGTTGATAGTTCGACTATTGCGGCGTGTAACGGTGAATTGGATAAGGAACTGGACTTTGCGTCTTTGCGCATGCTTGAGATCCCGCCGCCTTCCTCCCTCTCTCCCTGCCAGGTCGTGACCCGGAAGACGAAAGAGGGATAAGTTGTCTCAACTGTTCATACTAATGACACGTTTTTTTATGAATATCCTGCAGACTGTCTCACAAGCTTATTCTTGTTGATTATGAACAAACATAACAGAAGAGGTCCGAAGATATGAGCACCTTTACAACCCCTCCTTAAACACGTATAAGGACGTTCCACATTTTATTTGCTTAAAACACACAGCAGTAGCCTACTGTCAAATCAGCTGTCACTCGGCTATTACCTTACCAAGGTTCCGTGGCAATGTTCCGAAAGCCCATTATTCCGACAGCCCGCTGTTCCGAAATTGTGAGCACAGCATTGTGAACCACTATAGGCCACATGCACATCCCAATGAATCACACAATCATAAACATATAAATGCCTTTATTTCACAAGCATTAACTTTAAACCAGAATATTGTAACGTGCCGGCATAGTCGCCCCATAATGCCGTGCGGCGGGCGCATTCTGTTATACTCTATGTGATGCACTAGCGCGCAACGATGTTCCCTATATGTTCCTTACCGTTCTAAGTACATGTCGTTGTTCTGTGTTGGGACAGAGGTTATACAGGTGGGAGACGGTAGCACAGTCTGTTCGTGGTAACTTGCACCAGGGCATAAAGCCTGTGCCATTTTGACAGTGTGTTATGTTTAGTGTTTAATAAAAAGCCATAACAAATATACCACACTTCCGTGATTTGTTACAATATTAGTATACACACATGGCATTTGCATCGCGATGATACAATCCTATTTGTATGATTGCCAACGCATGCATGCTTTGTCAGTGCTTGACAAGATCTGCGTAATGTCCTGCGACAATCTGCCGGTGATTTCCTTCGCATGAGTGGTAGCCTACCCCATATTCAAAACCAGAGTAGGCTAAGTTAACAAATATTGCCTAGGAAAAGTTATATGCGTGATAGCGTCTCCGCTCTGCTGTGCAAACGAAATGCTGTGTGTGTTTTGTGCCACTTAAAATATTTCTAAATTTTGCCAGGGGGACTATTTTTCGGAATATTGAGATTTCGGAATATCGGGCTTTTGGAACACTGGGCCGTCTCCCCTGACCAATACCTGTCAAACTCGGTGATACTATTCACAACTAATTTGTCCTTCATTTTATCAAATATGATGAAATTTGGTATTGTGCCCGTGAGGCAAGCGTGAGTTTAGTTTTGTTCAGTTATCTGGCGCTGAAAAAAAACACGAATAAGTACTGTCAAATCAGAAAGCAAATCAGCTGTCACTCGACTATTACCTGACCAATACCTGTCAAACTCGGTGATACTATTCACAAATAATGTGTCCTTCATTTTATCAAATATGATGAAATTTGGTATTGTGCCCGTGAGGCAAGCGTGAGTTGAGTTTTGTTCGGTTATCTGGCGCTGAAAAAAAAACACGAATAAGTACTGTCAAATCAGAAAGCAAATCAGCTGTCACTCAGCTATTACCTGACCAATGTCTGTCAAACTCGGTGATACTATTCACAACTAATTTGTCCTTCATTCTATCAAATATGATTAAATTTGGTATTGCACCCGTCAGGGCTGGCTCTAGCCCTTTGGTTGCCCTAGGCGAGATTGAGTTTTGCGTTTAGGCTGTAACCCATTATTTGCGCGCGTGTGTGAATGTGCGTGCGTTTCTCTCGCCTTTTATCTTTCAACTTTGAATAATGTAACTTATAAACACATCGGCCCAGCAGAAACAAACAAACAAACAAACAAACAACCCAAGAGGCAACACGCATTTCTGGACCGATGAACAGACGCGATTCATGCTCAATCAACTGTTGTTGTTATTGGTAGTGGTGAAGAGGTCAAGCGGAAATGGCTGTATCACCACTAGTTGTAATGAAAACAGCGCCACCTATCGTATCGGATATGACATGCTTTCGGCCAATGATTCGATTTATTCACTGCCATGTATATTGGGATAATAGCACTTGCCCCAAAAGATAGCATAGTCCGACTAAGCAAAGATTCGAATTATACCATCATGTAAACACACTGAATAATCAAGTTCATGAAGGAGAGTTAGACTGCATCGTTTGGAAAGACTTGCAGACAATCTGCTTGGGGTGCGGCCTTTGCCAAATTACTGTGACTGCCCTGTTTTGCATGTGAGTGTCAAAACCCTCTATCTGGGAGTCCATATTTAAAAAGAAACAGAACCAAGCTCAAGAACATATGAATGCAAACAAAGCGCCCATCAGCTTGACCCCTTGACCCCTTACAGAAACGTTTCTTACCTATTGTCAGTCAAGCCAGTGAGAGTTTCGACCAGGGCACCGGTCACTACCCTCTTGCCTACGTCAGGCTCGGACATCAGTAGGGTGCGCACAGTGTTGCAGGCAGTCACCACTGTGTCATCACAGTTGCCCATTTCCTTAGGACCAGATGTCACAAGCATGGCAAGCTGGGGAAGGATTTGCCGCACTGAAAAAAAAAAAACACCAACGCAGATACAAACACACACACACACACACACACACACACACACACACACACACACACACACACACATACACACATAGACACAGATTACACACCAAGGGAAACAAACTACATCAAAAACATGCTGAGATTCACATGAGTTCACTCACCTAAATAATACAAAAAGTGTACAGCAACTCATGTATATTGATAGGCAATTGATTGACATACAATGAAGTTGTGTTTACCCATACTGTTGTGTAGAGATGTGGTCCTGCTAAGGTTGCCCAGCAGAGACATGGTCGTCTTCTGCAGGTTGGGATTCGGTGATTTGAGTAATGGGGAAATCGTCTGCAAGCCATTCAACTTCTGTGCAATGGTTTGACTAATGAGGCTGGACACCTGAAAGAACAGTGAGCAGTTATTCAAACGATTCAAATCACAGCGGCGATAACGGTCACCCCTGGGCTGTGAATCCTAACACGGAAATCAGAATAATCTTTATTTTCACAAAGAATGTGTTAAGCAATTTAACACATTTTAAGAGAGCTAGTGAAGACTGTGTGAACTTTTGTTAGTGAACATTTTCACTTTTCACAAATTCAAAAAGGTTGAACTAACAACCCATAGGAGAACTAACGACCCAAACACGCCAGGTTCACTAGTCATTTTCAGATTCTACGGAGCCACGATGCTTCAGTCTAACAACAGAACACTGTTGTAGTTAAGCCAACACATAGCAGCACTGTTCCACAAATCCATCAAAAAGTCCCTTGCGCTACACTCCACTTCACATAAATCTATTGTCTCAAGCACAGGGTGTAACCAGCGATCCTGAATAGAACCAAGTGTTGCAGTGATTAATCACATTTGGAACCACTTCCTCTTCCGTGGACCTCACCTGACTCTTGTTGGCAGTGAGGTTTTGCAGAGCGCCGCAGCAGGCCTCCAGCGTGGCGTCCTTCTGACTGGAGCCCAGCAGGGACAGGTACGTCTGGATGGTCTTGGAGTGGTAGAGCAAACTCATGCCCTTAGAGTCGTTTTCGTCCATCGGTGGAAAGCTAAAGGTATTCTGTCAAGTTGTATGATCACAGTTAGAAATGCTTTGATGTATGCTCTCACCAGGTTTGGCACACAGTCTGAATGGGGTTCATATAATAGACCCAGCTGATCAAGAGTATTGACAGATTATGTGGAGACTATAGGGACAATTATCATAAAAATATCATAAAATAACCTTGCTGATTTTTGTGTGGTTACTACTACTGACAGTCTATACATTGTTATATAATAAAGGCTGAGGACTGACATTACTGTTAAGTAATGAAGCTACTTCTACTAGATGTATAATAAACTCAGGCAGACACATGGGTCCTCATGCAATACAGATCTGATTGTGTGTTACCTCCTTATGCAATACAGATCTGATTGTGTGTGACCTCCTTATGCAATACAGATCTGATTGGGTGTGACCTCCTTATGCAATACAAATCTGATTGTACGTTACCTGCTGGATCTTTTTGCTTTTGGGACTGAAGCAGCCTATGGTTGAGGACTCTTTGGTGGCATTGCCCCTCGTTTCAGCTGGTTCAGTGAACTTAGAAAACTGCTCAGGGGCCTCTGTCTCCAGCTGGTATGTCAAGTTGTGCAGGATACACACACAGTTCTCCACCGACTGTATGAAGAAAACATGACACCGATTAGCAACAACATGTTCTCATCTGTACATGAGCAAACACTATAACTTGAAACAACTGACTGAAAAATGTCTGTGTCTCAAAAACAGCTCTAATGAACACAGTATTGCTTGATACCCTGAAATATT
The DNA here is from genome assembly GCF_900700415.2 of Clupea harengus. Classification (NCBI taxonomy): domain Eukaryota; kingdom Metazoa; phylum Chordata; class Actinopteri; order Clupeiformes; family Clupeidae; genus Clupea; species Clupea harengus. Next base: position 5,510 of record NW_024880274.1, read on the forward strand.
GGGGTAGAAAGAGACCTAAGTAACAAACATAGATACACTGATGATATGACACGACATGATTATATTTGAAGATAGTATAATCATATTGGCCAAGTTTCTATTTGAAAAAAACTAAACTTACTCAATCAGCAGTCTGATTAACCATCAGCCAATGCGGCACTGGGAACTGACTGACAGCAGCTCATGACTGAGACAGATAATAGTGATGCTATGTTGCTATGTTAGTTTGCAGGCTTACCATGTCATCCACACTGTCAACGGCCACGCAGGACTGCACGTACGTGACAATGGAGTCGATAAGGCCGTGGCAGCCCCGCATCGCCTGCCTCTCCTCCTTACTGGAACAACTCAAGTTGCTGTTGAATAAGCCATGGTTTAGTAATAACACTAGGCTGCTACCATAGATATTGTAAGATTCCATCAACATTCCATGCCCTTACTGTTCTAACCAGTCTACCTTGTGCCTCCAAAGCGTGCTGTCTCTATGTCTGTCACACTCTGCTACCTCTATGCTCTTTTGCCCTTGTGTGCTGCCTGGGTGGCTGAGGGGTGATGTTAAGACACTTAGTCATCGTAGAACGCCGTGGTTTCACACTCACACAGCATTTTTACGGAGAACCTTCAGAGAATGTTCGCTGAAAGACTAACAATTTTCTGTCATGTCTACTGACAACACGTGTGTGGTAGATAGTTCAGTGGTGGAATGGTAAGTAATCAATCTCTGCCTCTTTGGCAAGCACATCCTATTGTTTCCATTTCATAAATGCCCAAAGGTATCCAATAATGACACTGATTTTGACACTTTTGTTCTTAATGAAACAACACCCTCCAGCTTTTTAAATTACTTTGCTGATGCTTATATCCCAGGCAGCCTAGACAGAAGGTAAGGTAAACACCTTGATCAGTATATTTCCTGCTCTACCAGTTGAGCTGTCAAGGATTTTGAGGTACATTTATCCGTTAGTCTTTAAAACTATGCCTCGAGTCATGACACTAGATCGATTGAACCATATACCAAAATGAAAAAGACTGAGCCATGTACAAATGACCATAACAGACACATACTCCATAAAACATATGAGAGGAATAATCAATAATTCCATTATAAAACTGCTTTAACCCAGTCGATAGTTTGGTTATGCAATCTCGGTACCCAAAAATGGAAACAGTTAACAGTTAACAGACAATAACAACCTTTTTTTAGCTGTGCAGTCATAGATGCGAATGAAACTAAACTAGTTCAAACTCAAATGTCAAGCTGAAGCAGATCCAGCACAGTATGAGTCACTCTGGAAAGCTTTTCCATGGTGCTGCGAAATGCCAACATCTGTTCTCACAAGATATAATTCCCAATGGAGACAGAATGATATTAGTTAAAGATGTATTAGTTGTCCTTACCGCATACAGCCGGTAGCACTGTGGAACACTTCTGGGTCCCCATAGTTACTGACGCTGGTGTCGGACCAGCACGTGTAGGGCCCCACAATGCTCTCAGTGAGAACTGGTAGGGCCGTTTTTATCAGACTGGGCTTCAGCTCATCTGCTGATGACAGGTTCCACAGAAGGCCTGGCCAACAGACAGAGCACATATTAACCCTAACCTAACTTAAATAAGTGCCTGCTGATCACATCATCCTAATTTAAAGATGCTGTTGGAAGCTACAAAAAAAAACATAACGGGAGAACATTCATAGAGGTCATGCAAAGCTCACCATCACAACCAACCAACAATCTTTAATTCAGAATTTCCAATTCATAATTAAACATTTATTGTAGTGTGTCTGTTTTCTGTTTTGCAATTACTGTATATAACCATTGAGGCAAAACTGTATGCTAGGTGTGCTTCCTATCTACTGGGTGTAAACCTGGTTTCTTCTCAAATCCAATCGTCACATACATTCTTTTTTTCTGTAACACTTTATTTGGATAGTTCACCTACAAAGACTTTACAGATAATTTGTTGAAATTCAAGTTCAGTTTTTCTGATTGTTCACTGAACATCACCTTAACCAAACCCAACCCCAACCCCTAACCCTAACCTTAACCATAAATTGTAGTGAACAGAGTTTCAACAGATAGTTTGTTTATAATATGAACATCTGTAGAAAGTTTATAGGGGACTATCCAAATAAAGTATGACCCTTTTTCCCCAGATCGGGGCAGGTTTTATGCCGGGTCTAAAAAGATACACTTGGTGAGAGCCATCTGGATTTGCAGCCACTTAGCTCCGTACCTGTGAGCTGCTTCAGAGTGAAGGTGGAGTTTGTTTCCTTGAGCAGGACCAGAGCCTCGTCAGTGCCCCCACAGCGGTTCACTTCCAGCTTATTATCGTTGTTCTTGAACACGAGGTTCCGCAGGGCGGCGGCAGCAGTCTGCTGCACCTGAGAGGTGGTGTTCTGCAGGAGAAACACCAGAGGAGGGATACCACCCAGCTGCAGGACCTGATATGGACACACACACACACACCCATGTAAACACGTAAACACACACACACACACATCCATGCACACACATAGACACATACATACACACAAACACACACACACAAAATACACAGACAGACACATAAACACACATGCCTACTTGTTAATTCAGCCACAAAAATTGTACAGTCTAGTACAATCCTATTTATATGCACTTATATGCACATTTTAATTAATTAGCTCTGTAAAACTTACACAACAGCTCACTGACTTTATAACGAGACACTAATCCACAAAAAAAGAGATAAATAACTATAATTCCTGAGCTGGTCAAAAAGCCACTTGTGTCATAATCTCATTTAAATTGAATGTTCTTAGCAATATTATTCGTATCACTAATACCATATTTTGGGCCTCTAAAAAGCAGGCTTGCACTTCCTTTAGAAATGAACTAATTCCAAGCAGCTCGAGATGAAGCATGTTTGGCATAAATGATCACATGAGGGTTAAGACTGCCACGCTCACGGTAAAAACATATTACACAAAGCACCATGGCAACGAAACATAAAAATAAAATAAAAAGATAAAAATAAAACAATACAGCTAAAGAAAGTTGTTTACTCATGAATCTGTCACTGATGTTAGGAGACACACAGGTTCAGCAAAGCAAACACCATACAGCAATCTCTTACTGGTTACCGACACTATATGACACACGGAAACATGAGTATGCAAACAGAAACGCAAAGAGAAACGCCCAACACCAGAGTGTCTGAGATTTGGTCAGCCGTACCTCCTGCTTGGGCTTGGCCTCCTTAAAGGTGCTGTGTTGGATGTAGGATGCTCCCCATAGCTGATAATTCCCCTCTTCTTTGGAGAGATACTCCACCGCCTCTCTCATTGTCATGTCTGGCATACTGCTGAGAGGGTTTTCACTGCCCAAGGGACCACAAAATAATACTCTTTCAAGACATGACTTTAAATATGACAGATAACTGACCTCAAAAATGCAAGGCAATTGTGAAAACTGTGTGAAACTAAATCAACTCTTTCTCTGTCCCCGTGTCTGTGTTATGAGTTCCATATGTGCGCATGGGATCTTCCTCTTGCTTTTGTTTGGACTGAAAGTGCCAGTGGGGACACCAACATGACGGCATTCCACAAATCTACATGTCAAGTTTATAGTCTATAGTCCAAGAATGAACATCCAGAGAAGAAAATCAAACAAAAACAAAACCACAGACACAAACATTAAAGGCAAGCTTTGGGATTTTTCAACCTGGGCCCTATTTTTGCTCTTTTTTTGGTCCACAATTAACGATCAAAATCAATCCCGTATTAAGTTAGAATGCTATAACCGGCAACTGCAAAATGGCCGTACAATGTAATACTATGGGGCTAGCACCCGCGTCAGTTTAACTTTATAACTGTAAAGAAATTACTTCATTTTATATAGAAACAGAAACTTAAACTACATACTCTGTAGAAACCAAATGGCTATTTTCTACAGTTTAAAACATACTTTGACTCTATAAACTAAATCATCGCGACATGGTCTTATCACCTGCCGCCATATTAGTCATCACAGTCCTTAAGCCCTTGTAGAATGGCACAAAAGGTTTACTAAGCTTCACTCATCACTCACCCAGCCACCTCAGTTTTAGCCCTGACGACGGATATCTTGGTCTCCACCAGGCCTGGGTTTGACGGCGTTTGCATGATCTGAGAGCGGTTCGGTGTGGTCTGTGTGGTGGTGACCGCCTGGCTGGTGACAAACGCGTTGGTCATGGAGTGTATACTGGCATTGGTGGCCCTGGTCGGCCTGGCAGAGGTCTGCCCGGTGGCACGCTTCACCAGAGCCAGGTCACTGATGCTGGACTTGATCCCATTGGTTCCCAGCGGCTTGGGTGACAGGGGAGCCTGGGGCCAGTTGGAGGCTTGGAAGCGCTGCTCCCATTGGCCGGTGCCGTTTACCTGCCTCCTGGTCTTTGTGGAGAGCGTACGGCTCTTCTGCTGGAGAGGCTAAAGGAGACAGGGAGAAAATGATTGCTATTAAAGGTACAGTCTGCGATTCTAATCCAATATACTTTTTGTCGAATTCAGAGAATGACTCCTCACGATCCTCTAACTGTCTGTTCAGTGTGTGCACTTAAAAAAAAAAAACCTGTGTTCGTGCACAGTGTTACTGCTGTAAAAGGGGAAGAAACATAGTGGTCTGGATTGAGCCTTAAGCAATTCCAGCCAATCAACACATTTAACTAAGCTGTTGTTGCCAAGCACCTACTGAGAACCTGAGATGAAATACCGACCATAATACTGCTCAGTAACCTTCCGCCACATGAGGATATCAAAGCAACACAAGTATTTGAACAAACCTGCCAGATTTCACTGCCTCATTATGATCTTCAACAAGTCTCAGTAAGGATCTTCTAACAAGCAGTAACAGAGATATATTTAACAAACTAGAGGGACATTTATGCTCTGTCATAGAATAAGAAATACGAAAGAAATAATGAAGGGATTTCTTGTGGCTGGAGAAACACGTTGTAACAAAAAGAAATATTAGGTAATGTCTGTTATCTCAGACATGCTCAGCTTACTTAGGTCATTTTAGACAGAGAGATAGTTTCTGAGTATTTATCAGTAAACATAGTTATCTTTGATTGCTTTTCTAAGCCAACCGGTTATGCTTTGTGCCAAAGCTCCAGGCACCTAGCAACCATTCTTATAATAAATAATACTACAACTCCTCCACATGTTTGTATGTAATTAAATCAATGCAATTAAAACTGTGAAACTGAACCAAGCACTCATCGAGGGGACAATAGAATATAAAGCAATATCCCAAATGGGATCAATCCAATCTCTCAAAACACTCTCTGTGCACCGAAATTAACTTTCACACAAAACAGACACAAATCATAATGACTTGGCATGAGTCTGATGTGAAAAGACAACCTTCTCTCATCAACAGAAAGGGAGCAGCTTACCACAAAAATATATCTCTTCATGTTTGTTTTGTTTTATTCAGCAGGGTGAAACTTGTACTTTCGGGTGAAAATGTACTCTTGATTTGAAATAAGATTTATTGGTTTCACCTGACCAGCTGTACAGAAATTCCTACCAACCCAAATTATTCTGCATTCATAACCAAAAGTTCTTCTCAATGTATTAGTGATGGGGTTGACACAAAACCTCTGAAATGTCCCATGGGCAAATGTAGCTCATCTCGTATTCCTAAATTAAAAGGCTCATCCAGGAGCTAAAATGACAGGGGTCTAGTAAAGGCACTAGTAATTTCAGCCATATCCAGACAGCAAACAGAACCTATTATTCACCATGTGGGTAAAATCCACACAGTTCTTTCAGACACATTGCCAGATCTAAAGTGGAACAGTGCCTGCTTTGGTTAGAAATACATTTTACTCTGACACTCATTCAGACTTAAACATATTAAGGTTATGCCTTTATACACACTTGTGCAAACATGTAGACTTTATGCACACGTGTAAACTTTGAGGTTTCACCATGCACTCATAACTACCCATTATCCTTCAAACAAAAGCCCCTTAAGGGTGGATGAGAAGATGAGCGCACCATGTGTCAGCTCTCTGGATGAGGATTCCAAACCACATGTGGGCCTACAGCCTGCCAGCCAATCTGGCTAAACATTCAAAACACCAAAATCTATTATGATATCAGTTTGATTTACGAGTTTATTTAATCAATCCCACTCTCACTTCCTCGCTTTACTTATTAAAGTAAAAACAGTCTACATCACACAAAAGAGAGAGAAGGGCTTTCAAAAACATACAAATATTCATCGAAAAGTATAGCTCATCGTAGCAGTGAAATCAGAGAGATACATGGCTGTCACATGACTGTTACTTCTTTTAAAGCTCCATCACATTCATGCTCATACAGATACCATGCATTCCATACATTCAAAGTTTAGTAATATGTTATTGTTAATACAAAAAAAAAACTTAGAAAAGAACATGATTCTTTCCTTGCCTGTACTACATAAGTGGGGTCTATCCAAAGAGGTGCTGTCTGTCCTTACCGTTTTACTGTGGCCGCCCACTACAACCGACTTGCTCCTTCCAAAGACGCTGCCATTCATGGTTGTAGGTGAGAACTTGAAGGTCACAGACTCTGAGGTCCCTGAGGATGCTGGACCTGGATGAGGCAATGTGGACCAAACAAGGGAGGGTGTGAGAAAGAGAGAGTTGGGCTCTTGTGATATGTCTGTGATTTTCAATAGCTATATTATTACCCCTATATTTTATGGTTGTTTCACTTTTTCATGGATGTGATGAAATATTAAGAGTTTTTGATGTATATCAACCAGATGTATCCTACTTTATTTGTAATGCACCACTTTTTCCCAGTATTTTGTTAGTGGATAACAATCGTTTGTACAGTCTTTCTCGGAAGTGAGGTTTGATTATCTGAAATGTAGCTATCTACATCTCGATAATGCATTTCAAATAACAGTGGTATCTGGTATCTATCGGATAGTGTCTATCTGGCCTACGGAATGAAATGCTGTCTTGCATAACGCATAATGAATAACAAAATGGTAAACAAGTTTCGCGGAAGAGGCCACAACTGCCGAGTTTCACATTATGAATATGGAAGGCCTATCAAGCTGCATAATGAGGTGAAGTTTAAACTAAGCCAAACTTAATTAGGTCATAAAGGATACACCTCATCGGCACAAACGCCTTCACAGCCAGTCAGCACTTGTTTTCAGGCAGTTTTGTTGCATGGCTTATAACGGCTTATTTCGTAGGCTATACAAAAGTTCAGCATGAACTTACTTGTGGGCGAGAGGGATCCATTTTTAAGTTGTTTCGACTTGCTTCTCTTTATAGTGAAAACTTGATCCAGTACACGTTGCTGTCCTGTGCGTAGTTTGTTATCTGACGGCAGCGCGAGAGACGTATCCTCGCTCTTTCCAATGGATATCGCTGAACGCAACGGCTCAACCGTCATTTTTTCGGTGAAATTATGCCAAATGCCGAATGAACGCCGTATTTCCTAACAATTGTCAACTGAATGATTTTTCATGAGGAGATCAAGGCTGCACTGCGCAGCAACAATTATCCTGTACCTATTTGTGTACCACACCTCTGCCACGCCTCGGGGAGGTAGGTGTGGCGTGAAATTTCGCGAAGGAAAGCCGGTTGACAGCGGCCCCTTCTGAAAGATGAGTCAATATGCAATATGGTTTGCACTGCCTACTGTTTTATTGTTTGCACTGACTGAACAAGTTCGTGTATGGAAGTTTTTGTTGGACTTTACTATTTGTAACCCGTAGAAGACAGCCCAGAGACGTGTAGCCTACCATGATCCACAAATATCTGACCACCACAAACATGTAGGCTATCTTTCTGATTTGTGTTGTGTAAAATCGTATAAATAAATAGGCAGCAATGTGTGTATGTATGCTTCCTATCAGTTTGATACAAAATATAAATTTGTCAATTTTGGACTTGAGACTCGGAGATAACCGGTTCATGAGTGGCACTCCACATTGGTTGTACATTGGTTGGTAATTGTAAAACGGCAGATATGTGTTCACGTTTGATCTGTTCACGGATGTATCGCATAACGTCATCATAATTCACATGAGTATGAGAGCGGTAGAGAGACGCGAATATACGTTTAAAGGGGAGTGCCGCAAATTAAGTTTGTAGTCTCCTTCGCTCCTTTATCCCTCTGTAAAATCAAATTAAAACTTGCCCTTATCGAGAGAAACTTTTTGTGTCGTTTATTTGCTTGTTTTCCAGGAGGAAAATGTAACAGTTCACTTTTTCTAATGTTTCAGGTTCCCATTTCGGCCTACTGCTTAAAACTGAGAAGTTGCAGTTGTAGGCCTACATCTCACCAGATTATTTTCACATTATCCTATTCATTCCGTGCATACCTAATTACAGTTTCCATAAACCCCTATAATGCATTGACAGGATTAGTAAAAATCGATGTATCATCATAGTAAGATCATACATTGTATAATAAGAGTCAGGTTCTAAGTAACACTTTATTTTTGAGACAGTTCATACAAAATATATTACAGTGTGGAGAAATACGAGAACACACTCAAAACCTAATCCTCCTAAAATCTCCTTTTGTTATATAAACTACGATAAGGGTTGGATTGTGAAAGAGGGAATTTCCCTGTATTGCCTGCATCATGATGGTGAAACCAATAGTGGGTCTCATTTTCCCGTGTGAATCGATCCGCTATGTCATATGCTACTGTAAGCTGGAGCATTTTCTATTATGTTGGAAGGTTAATTAAATTAGAAGTTATATCTAAGTTGGGAATTTATAAATAACATTTAGTCCATCTAGGACTTCTCTGTTTAGTTAAGTTATTGGAAATTCATCAATGTGATTGGATGTTGACATGTTATGTTTTGGAGGATCAGGAAGTGACGTTTGAGTGTGGAAAGTAGAGGAGTGAGAAGTGATCCATTAAACTGTTCAAGAGCATCCTTGTCTCCCTCCAGTTCGTCTATCTAATAAGTGAGGATTTCACCTAAACGAACCCAACACAAAAGGTTACACTACGATATAAATCATACTTTTGAAGGATGAGACTCACCCCGCAAACCATCTCTTCACCCTGCTACCCTCTGGCAGGCGCTACCGGGCCACTACAGCCCGCACCTCCAGACTGCAGAACAGTTTCATCCCCAGGGCCATCACAGAACTAAACAATCACACAACCCTCATACCCTACACCCAGCACAACTGCACTTTTAAAAAAAAAAAATGTTTTTAGTGGTTGCACAAAAAAAATGTCGTTGTGTATCCAATGCACAATGACAAATAAAGTCTATTCTATTCTATTCTATTCTATACTGAGAAGCCAGTCAACAGTGGTTTGTGTCTGAGCATGCGCGATGTGCGGGACTACTATCGGGTAGAGGACTACCATCCGGTAGCGACAGCGGTCTCGTGTTATCCATAGGCCGATCAGTAGCAATGCCCTTACATCGATCTTTTGATACGAACTATGGCTGGACTAATGGGGCTTTGTTCTCTTTGTATAGACTTTGGCCAATTCTGCTTTGTAGTACCATAGAGGTCTTGGAGATAATGCAGTGGTTGTGATCTACTGATGGTGCTGTACTGTCCTTATTATGGAAGACATAAGTCACTGTACGTCTCTCTATTATGCAACCAGAAGGACAAACTGGGCCACAGTGCGTGAAAAGATGCCATCTAGTGGACATTCTGGAGAATTGCACCTACGTAACAAAAAGGATCCCCCTGTGAATTTGACAGGTTTTATTTTTGAGAATTGTTTAATACATATTTTTTATTTTCTACAAAAATGATGGGTAATGGTTAAAAAAGCACTCTCATTATAGTTGCAATGTAAATGTTATTACTATTCATCTGACACTACAGTCTATCTAAAGAATTTAACACTGGTTTAGTTATACACTTGTGAGATAAGAGTGTTAGGCACCATCTTTCAGTTAATTACAGATCTATGTAGAGTCAAAGGGAGTTATTTGCACAAGCAAGGGTTGAGAGAGAGGATACATTCCGTGAAGTTACTGGAGTGCATAGAGCCACCCTCGATCTGTCCCTCTTCATTTTCATCACCCAAATGTTAAGGTGAAAGCTTCTCCATTTCAGGGCTTAAAACCATTCCACTTGGATCTATAGGAGAACAACAGAGAGCCGGGGTTTGTTTAGTCCTCATAGCCTAGTGGAGTCGGCTGGGATCTGGCCTCTCCACGTGCTGTGTGCGGCGGTGACGACGGCACTCTCCCCCCCTCGTCCTCCTCCCCTTCCTCCAGGCACCCTCCTTCCCTCTCCTGAAGGTTGGCGGTGGCCAGCTTCATGCTGGCCTCGGTCCCGCGCAGGGCCTTCAGCTGGGTGGTGAAGAGGACGTAGAGCAGGGCGCCGCTCAGCACCATGGCCAGGCCCAGTGCCCCCAGCAGACCCAGGAAGGAGTAGGAGACCACGCAGTGGCTGTGGGGGTAGAGCCAGGGCAGGGTGGTGACGGGGAGCAGCAGGAAGGCCAGGCCCACGGCCAGCAGGCACATAGCCATCAGCTGCAGTCGCTCCGTCTGACGGAAGCCCTCCTTGACCACACAGCGAGCCTCGCTCACCACGTCCACCAGCTCACGCAGAGGGGTGCCTGGGAATCAGAGTGTATGTTAGAGTCTGTGTGTGTGTGCGAGTGTGTTAGTGAATGTGAGTGTGTTAGTGTGTGTGTATGTGAGTTAGCGAGGTTGGTGCATGACAACATGTAAAACAGCTGCACTTCATGAAACAGAGCTACAATCTTTCAAGGTTGAGTCTGCAAATCTAATCCAATACACCTTTGCTTAACTTTTTGTGTTTATTTGTTTCATTTCATCCAAACTCCCAGGCTATGGCACAACACATATAAGCAGTATGCTTTCTTCTCATTTTCAATCAAATTAAAAGTTGTTCAATGATTTATGGTAATGTCGACATAACTGAAGATAATGTAAAACTGTACAAATGACCCAATTTTCCATAAGCTACACAGCGTGAAAGGAGAGGTTTGAGGGATGGGAAACCCTTTTCAGTGATATGGTCATAGAGTTATTCATGAAGACCCCATACTGTACCTGTGTCAGTGTGCCTCTCCCCGACTCCATCCATCCTGTCAGACTGCTGGAGGAGGAGGAGCTGGGAGGTGAGGGACTCATGATCGGAGTAGGGGAAAGGCTTGTCTGGGACAGCGCCCTTGGTGGTAGACATGGACTCACATTTTACACACACACTATTAGAGCCCTGTGGAGCAAACCATGAAAGAGATACACTCAGATGAAACACAATGGGAACACACACAGCTAACCAAACATCCTGATGCTATGCACCTCTTCTCATAATGACATGGAAGGGCTCGGATGTTTACTTGAGTTATTTCATGCGGATTCCTCACAGGCTGTTACCTTTATTAGAATGTAGTCGATTCGGATCCCTTTCTCAAAAGGAAGCAGATCTTTCTTTTTTGTGAAGGGGTTATCAGCGATAAGTGTAATGCCATCTTCACAACCCTGGACGAAATATACAATGATCATGTTTAAGATGGAGAAGTCCGATTATCTTATTTTGAAGTTAAATTTCAAGATAACAAAATGGTCTACATTTACACATAGCAGACCAATGAATCCAAACTTCATCAGTACATATGCTTTCTCAGAGTTGAGCTAACAACTCAAGCTGGTTATCAGTTCTATGACAGGGCATCTAATCTAGCATTATAAATCCATAATTATTACCGCCTCTTCTAGTGGTTAAACGCTACACTATGCCGTTTGGAAATCAAAATATGGTCAACACTGATGACAGTAAAATAATGTCAAAAGCCAGAGGAAGTTACATCAAAGGTGTCTGTCTCAGCGTAGCTGTCCCTGAGTCCAGTGTGAGCCCTGAGAAGACGGGTGCCCAGGTCCTGGGGGTGCATGTTCAGGTCTCCCCCCAAAATCACCAGGTCAGCATCAGCAGAGGTGTGACTAAAGGGTGGAAACACACACACACACACACACACACACACACACCCACACACACACACACACACACACACACACACACAGACAGACACACACACACACACACAGACACACACACACACACACACACACACACCCACACACACACACACACACCCACACACAGACACACACACACACACACACACAGACACACACACACACACACACACACACACACACAGGCAATAACTTTTACCACACAGTAAAACTGTCATCTGGGACATCAATGGTATATTAAAAACTATGGAATATTTGTTTTACTATTTGAGTCAGTCTTCCCAATACTGACATTCCATTAGACCAGAGTTGCATACAGATTATTTACGTTTTATACATTAGAACTAATCAGCAGAATCAGTGTAGCACAGCCAAAACATTAGTGATACTACTCCAACACGTTTGTCTATGTGCTGGATTTGGTGAACAGAAATAATACCATTTCTTAATTTCTTACCGGATAAAGTTGATAAGCTCCCAAGCCTGTACTGTTCTATGGGGAAGGTAGGTGTCTTCTGCCCTACAGTACTCAGCATGCAACTGTAACACATGAAAAGATTTCAACCAACACCGCACAGTATATAATGGCTGAACAAACTAATGATGACAGGGAATTATCCTGGTTAAATGGACTTTCGTCTCATCATAACAACTAGATACAAAAAAGCCCTCCAGTGGCTTACATGTGTGACATAGACATTAGCTCTCATTCCGCAGACACTCAAGATAACCAGGCCCACTGCTTTGCCTCCAAACCAGTCCCCATGGTGGATCTGTGGCACAAGGGAGAGAAAAACAGGGCTGTCCATGAATGGCACCAATGTCAAAAACCCCAAACATGGAGGCGGAGCATAGGGATGCATCAGAAAACCAGAATGGCTATGTGAATAAATTAGTTTTGAACTGTCTGAGTCCTACATTTTTGTATCAATATTTGGTGTCGGTGCACTTATTTGTTTTTGTTTTTGTGTCCCACTCCTAATCGTGAACATATTTGTATATGTACAGCAGCATCCTTCTATATTTACTCACCATATATGGATAACCATTGAGGGAATATCGGTAGAGCAGGGCATCTTGAATCCTGTGCTTAGAAAACACTGCCAGTCCACTACCAATGACCCCACTGTAAATAAACACATGAGGCGGTCTGTGGCAACGCGGTCTGTGGCAACAGTACTATGAGTGAAACAACAGGAAATCTGTACCTATTGTTTAGAGGTTCCTGTGAGCTTGAGCTAAATAACATCCTCTGTGATAGTTGGTCAAAGGAAAGTCCATATCTTGCCAGATAACTCAAATACGGCTTACTTCAAATAGAAATTGACTTAGGGGATAATTAAACCACTGGTAACATGCCATCAAACTAAACCATGGGGCACTAAGATATACACTTTGAAACATCTTGTCAAATACACAAAAGGTAAATGTTATTTTGCATTTGCTGACATTGCATTGTGCATATAAATACCAAGCAACTATTTGTGTTTGTGTCTGTGAGTGTGTGTGTGTGTTCAGTGAAGGGTTTAAGAAAAGGCAGTACTTATAAATTCCAGTCCATTCACATAGTTGTTGTAAAGTAGGTCATGCCTGACTACCCTGAATTAATCGCCCACAGAGTTTAAGAAGTTTGAAAGAGCTTGGACTAACACCTTCAATTTTGAAGTTAACTTCACGTTTTCACCCAAAAGATGGACAGAAAACCTCCCCCGGCCTAAAACACATCTTTCATCTGGTCTTAATGACGGTATCCACAACACTGTTTGAGCCCCACCTCGATTACACAAGTTAAGAAGAGGCTGGAGATACCTTCACCACAATGTAAACTGCCTTTGAAAGCCTTACGTGTGAGACACTGTTGACAACTAACCTTCTAAAGTAGTGGGTGAAAGGATGAGAGGTAGCCAGTGTCCTTTTTAAGAAGAGGTAGTCTTTCTCACTCCACACCTTCAAAAAAGTCCAATGAAAAAGAATCAGGAAGTACACATGAATGCATGGGACACGAGAGGCAGACACTCACATATGGAAAATCTGATATGGAGCAGAGCAGCATATAGCAGATGCTGTCAAACTTGAAGACCTATACGATAACCCAATTGGCATAATAAAGCATGCTCCAGGGTCTGCTTTACTACTGGACGTGCTGGTCTGACATACCTCCTGTAACAGTGCAATGTCATGCTGCTCCCTGTCCAGCAGCTCTGCAATCATCTCATAGCGCTGAGCACAGCTGCGACTGAGGTAGCGGATTCCCCTGAAGATGAAACGAGTGGGTGTGAATATGTAAACACACTAAGGAATTCATAGATACAGACTCACATGCATACCTAGAGAGAAAGACATTCATACATACACAGAATCATTCACACACATACACACATATCCAGACACCATCCATCCAGACGGACAAACGTATTTAGGTCTGGAGAAAGTCATGTAGGACTTAAATGTAATCGGACCAAACATATAGTCATGTTATGTTATGTTATAATTATAGTTATGTATAGTAACGTATGATGGCATAATAGGGGCAGTGATCCAAACATGAAAGTGCTCTTGTGAATTAGTGGCTTTAGCCCGTAAGTGATGGATTTTCTTGAGAGCTACTACCAACATTTTAACAAAGTGACAATGAAGCATCTAACATCTAAGCATCTCAGCAAACTACACAGGCACACTCAATTCACACACACAAACACACACACAGATGTAGCTAACAAATAAACAGAGATCCAACGAATAAACAGAACGGCACAATGACAGCCAATCCTATCAAAACCAAAGTTTTGGTGTCCTTTACAATATGGAGCATCAGACTTATGAAACAACATGACACCCAGTATATCCTTTGTCATCTACTGAGACCACCATGTTATAGGTTTAATTGTTTGACCTCTTCCCCAAAGTTCTAGAACACAGCGCTGACAATGCAGCCATCAGCACAGTGAGAGGCCCAGACCTTGTGTCATGTGACCTGATAGTGCTGACTAAAGCCCTCAGCTAAAAATGTGTAGTTTCAAGTGCATTTCACCTTCCTGTTTTTTACCTGGTTATATTAGAATAATTAGAGTGTCCTCCGTGCTTCAAATGATTACTCCTTATGAAAAGATCTAGGATATGTCATGCAATGCCTTATGTAGCATGCGTTAAATATATATATTGTGTTGCATGAACACTGAACTACACTATGTGTAAAGTAAAATATCCCAAATAATCTGTTATAACAACAGTTAATATTACTACAACAAAGGAACACACTCACATACAAACAGATGTACAGTGGTATAGAGGAGGAGAGAGAGAGAAAGAGGGAGCAAGAAGACAATAAATAAATAAAACTAATAAGTATTAACTTACCAGCAGTTGAGGGAAAAGACACGCAGCCTGACTGACCGCTGTGCTGACATGGTGATGGACAGAAGAGGACACGCACAGTAGAAACAACCTCCAAGCTCAAATCAGCTACTACTGCCTGCATACAACACACAGAACAACCAGGACACTGGTGCTGCAGTGGTCACTTGGAGGGAAAAAGACCGCCTGCCACCAATACGACACACACACACAAAAATAAGCCTGCTGACAGGGATAAGAGTGACCACACACACCGCGCAAACACACACACACACACACACACACACACACATTCCATCATCAAAATTGTAGGTGGAGCTTTTAAATCCTTCTCAACAGAACTGCTATGACCTTGGCAGACAATAATCAATTTTGGGAGAGAGGCAAATACCTATTTACTATGCTAGTGATAATAAGAAATTCTACAACGGCTTCTATTTAATTAATGTAACTCGTTTTGGAATCGTGGAATAAGTGCGCACTTCAAAAACATTAGAAAGCTAACATGACTGACGTGCAACCTAAAAGGGATGCTCGAGACCGGACAGACGCAGTTTAGGCGTGAAGAGGAAAACAAGTTTCATGACAACCCGTGCGCGTGATAGCCTACCTTAGTGAACCTTTGCCGCTGTAATCGAAGTCCAAATTCGATCTTCGCCAGCCTTATCTTCGTTTGCTTCGGCTTAGCTGCATCGTCTGGATACAGCTTCACCAACATTCTCCCAAATCCACATCCTATGTTTCATTGCAGGTGCAGCAGAATACGTACTGCGCATGACATTTGGGAGCATGGACTTCCTACTAAAGCGCTGATTAATACTTGATGGCGAAGTTCACCCGACACACTATTTTGGACTTGGAGTGTCATCTAATAAGTGCAGTAATGTACACCACTTATTCATCAACGAAATTGGTGCTAACATATGGGAAACATACGCCAACATTTGTACGACCTATAAATACTTTTATAGTTATATGGGGGGTTTGAAAGTGTAATCGTTTAAAGATGTCGAATACATAAATCTCACCAGAACATGCATACCTCTTTGCTAGACTGGTGCACGCGCACACATTCACAAAGGTCGATGACATCACGTCAATAAAACGTAGTCATGACATTCGGTGTATATGTATGTACCGGTGGTAATGGTATATGCTGTATATGTATATATAAATAGCCTTGTGTATTCAGATGACTTGATGCAATGACTCCAAGGATTGTCAGTGTTGCTAGCAAACAATGGCTCAATCGAACCTTGCTATTTTATTGGTAAATTCACAAAAAAACGCAGTTCAATGTTACCACCCTCACAATATAAACAAAAGAGTACCAATGGTATTGAAAGCACCAATGCATAAAGGCAAAAATTAAATGGTAAATGAAAGAATATACAAAAATGGGCAACAACTGTACCATGTTGAATTTAACGTCACACAGGCAAATGTCACTGATGCAATAGCTTGAATCCAGAGTTGAAGAGTTGTTTGACTGACAACATGTAGTCATTCATTAAGAATACTACAAAGAAGGCCAGTCCCAGGCTATTCATGGTTTAATGTAGAGAGGAGTTATTTGAGCAATTCAAGGGTTGACTTAACATGGTAAACAGACATGATGCTTTCTGAACAAGTAAGGCCACTGAAACCTGCCAGACAGTTTGGAAACCTGCCTCAGGTTAGGGATGTTCTCTCCA
The DNA here is from genome assembly GCF_900700415.2 of Clupea harengus. Classification (NCBI taxonomy): domain Eukaryota; kingdom Metazoa; phylum Chordata; class Actinopteri; order Clupeiformes; family Clupeidae; genus Clupea; species Clupea harengus. Next base: position 22,535 of record NW_024880274.1, read on the forward strand.
GATCTAATGAACTGAAGTACAACAAAAATCAGAAGGCCTCTCATAAAATGGAAAATCAGGCCACATAAATGGAAAACAAGCAAATATAACTATAGTTTCACACCTTGGTGGCACACAATGCCAAAAGGAGGTTAAAGGCATCTAACATTTTATTTTCTCAATAAAGCCCAACTGATTTTTCTTGACCACCCTTAAGTGTGTGAGCAATCCTGAGTACTTCTGAGGGAGCCACCCAGACAGTAGCCAGTATTATGGACTGGGCCCTGATCCAGCGCAACCTCACGAGTGGATGAGGGCCCAGTCCCTTCTAGGGGAAACTGCTGTCTGGACATACATTACGCTTTGCAGGTCACTGTTTTGTGCTGTACTTTTGCACATTTAGGGTATTTTACAAAATACAGTCCTAGCTCTGTTAAAACTCTCGGCACTGTTACTGAAAAAGAACAAAAACACTTTTTGAGCATCACCTTCTGGAGTAGAATGGGGGCATCATGCGATATGATACTTTACTGACATATAATTTTCCACCCTGTAACATGATTTGACAACATCTCAAACAATTTGTTCATGTACTTTAACAATTATGTCTTAGACACCCAATCTGATAAAAAAATACTGAATGTTTCCAAGGACAGTGGCTTGTCATTTTGGTATATTTCACGAACCCTGGTTAGAGATTCACAGTGCTCGCATCAATGCTGATAGAATATCCCTCGTAGAAAAACACATGAGGCTTCAGGTTCCAGTCACGGCTCCTGGCACACAAACAGCTGTGTTGATGATACGGCCTTTGCAGCCATGCATAGTAAATACACAACACCAGGAGGTAGAAATAGTCACCTGACACATTTGCATTTGCAACATTAATGGTTAAAGATGTCAAGCTAAAAAAGAAAAAGAAAAATGATAACAATAACCCTATGTACTGTAACTGACATTTTGTCACTTAGTGACAACCTGCTGCCCTCTTGCAGTGATGCTGACAACAACACACCAATCAAATCTCAGCACTGCATCTTGTCTTACTGTAACACGTACCTATCAAACACATATAATGTGTTTCTCTCCATCACTCACTCAAGGTCACTGTTTTGCTAAAAAAAAGTGTATCGACCTCTTCAAAGTATACTCTGTCTGAAGTTAGGAGGTAGTGGAGCATTTTGGCAGGAAACTCCACTCTTTACACCTCAGATGGATCACAAATGGATAACTGATGACGTCAACACACCTCCTACCTATGTTCAAACTCTAGACTGAACATCTGATGAGATCACAATTCATTCAAATGTTCTCTAAGAGTTTCCTTTTGTCCATCTACTTCCTAGCTTCTTCATCATAACAAAAGACATAAATTACCCTCTTCTTAAAAAAAATCACTTCACTATCTCAACTCTCGGGATTCCATGATGAAAAGTAAGAAGCATCATCCCTAAAAACATATCTCCATCGAAGGCATGAGACCAATTCAACCTTTTACGCAAGTGTCAAACAATTAAATAGGTTTATAAAAAATTGCCCTTACACAACATAGTGCATAACATTGCTTGCTTGCCTTTTTTTTTGTTGCTTTTCTTCAATTTCATACAGTTCCTATTTTACAAAACCTGCAGTGATTTTCATAGAAAAATACCCACTGTTCTATAAAATATACACACTTTTATTTTTCTTGGCAGCTTCACTCTATGTCAGCATTGTCTGAGCTCTGCATCCCTTTGTGTTTTGTGTTTGGTTTGACTGATCCGGAAGCAGTTCATGAGGAGCTAGATTCCAGTCCGGTAGGCCAGTGACCCACTGCAGGGGAGCGTTAGTCCTTTACAAGCCTGTAGACGTGGTACTGGGCCCCATGCTCACTTGTAGACACTTCAAAAACAAAAGCTATGCACAGAAGGGTCTCCTGGGTGTCTCTGTTTGTCACGACCTGATTAGAGTAAGAAAGGAGAAGAGATTCTATTAGGCTAGTGTTCACCTGGACTAACTTAACCTTAAGTCATTTGATTATAATTTAAATAACTAGCGATTGTTAGACGCCATTTATTTATTTTTAATGTATTTCAATATATTTAAACTGTGTGATCAAAAACATCCAATATGCACCTGACTGTGCTAGATGCAATATCTGATTCACTGTCATGCCAACCTACGCACACACCTCAGGTATTCTGACACATCTCTGAGCATGGGACTTACCTGTAAGATGGTGAAGTTCTCTAGCACGCTGTTCATCATGTACTTCTCAGGCAGGTGTCTCAGCTTATGGATGAAGTTGATCATGTACTCACACATGGGCGAGCGGTGGATCCGGTACAGATACCTGCCACCCTCCATACGAGCATACTCTGTCTGATGGGACAATGGCAATGAAACGTGGTCAAATATGAAAACTGTACGTATTGACTGTTGTCAAATATTTTTTTACCTAACAAAATATACTGACTACACCTTTAAATACAATGTAATTTGGGCACAGA